>NC_073307.1:145504357-145700946 GCF_027595985.1 Sorex araneus | reverse complement strand
CAGGGCTTACTCTCAGCTCTGTGCTCAGGGATCTCTCCTAACAGTGCTTGTAGGAACCATATTTGATGCTGGGCATTGAAGTGACATTGGCCACATGCAAAACAAATGCCTTTCTGCTTATACTATCTCTCTGTCCCTCAAATATATTTTTTTCCTAAGTAAAAAGGAAGAAAGATAAACAGACTTGAAGAAATAAATGAATTAAATAAGATATTACGGAGTTCTCAAAGAAGGACAAACCCAGGAGGTGGCTGTGCAAATAACATCTCGAATCGATTCAGTCCAGGGACAGTTTTCAATGCTTCTTCTGCCTTTTTTTCCATTCAATCTTCCCAATAGGTCTTTGAGATCTTTGCCTTGCCCCTTACTGGCCCTCATCGTTTGTTCTATTTTGTTCGGGGTCCACACCTGTCTGTGCTCAGGCCTCATTCCTGGCCCTATGCTTAGGAATCACTCCTAGTGTGCTCAGGGGACCATACGGGATGCCGGGGATTGAACCTGGGTCTGCCTCAGGCGAGACAAAGTGCCCTACCCATTGCACTATCTCTGGCGGGCCCACTGGTGCTTCTTAGTTGCAGTCCTTGCTGGGGTTTGCTCCCTGGTTTGTGACGCTCGCCCTCCTAGCTGCCGGGAAGCTGGAAACCACTGGGATGGGCAGGATCATGCAGTCAGCTTGTAAGATACTGGGAATCTGAGCTTGCACTACCCATTTGCTGGGCAGGCATGCCCAGCCCCCGCGCGATCTGGGCCAGTGAATTTGTATTCATTTTATTATTATTATTATTATTATTATTATTATTATTATTATTATTGTCATTGTTAATGGTTTGGGGCTCAAGGATCAATCTTGCCTGTGCGCGGGGGGCCATATATGCAAGGCGGTCACCCCACCCACTGTCCTATCTCTCTGGCACTTCTTCTTTTATTCATTGCGGGGCCCACACCTGAGCTGTGTGGAGACTGTTTCGAGTCTGTTACAGGGATCCTCTCCTGGCAGTGCTCTGGGGACCACGTGGTACTCGGGATCCGACTTGGTATTCCCACGTACTCAGCAAGTCTTCAGCCCTGTAAGCCGGTTACCAACCTGGGAATGTGCATTTTAGACCACGTTCCCCTCTCCCCCACTTGCCTGCACCAGCTCCGCACTGCCCAGCACCCCCTGGCTGAGGACCCAGGCAACTGTTCAAATGTCTGGGGGACCCTACACCCCATCCAAGGGCCCTGGGGGGACGGATGTGTGGAGGGAGGGTCCCCAACACTGCTCCCCCCCGGGGGGTCCCGGGCTCAGCCTGGGAAAGCGGATGAATGTCCGTGACCACACCAGACCCCATAAAAAGAATTATGGGGTGTTGCTGAGTTTACAAGCCTGTTTCTGAAAAGCTGCCAGCCCCGGGGGGGGGGGTGGGCGGCACAGTCCCCCTTCGGAAGATGCGCAAAAGGAATCTCCCCTCTTGCCCAAGCCACACACCCCGTCCGTTGTGTGGGGAACCGAGGCGGCCTCCTTGCAGGACCCCTGTGACGGGGAGACTGAGGCCGGGCCAAGCCCCTCGCCTGCCAGCCTCCACCCTCCCATCCATGAAGTGGGACTTTTACCACCCCCCCCCCCATTTGACGGGCGTCATGCTGGCAACTCAGGCTCCGGCTCCGAGACTGCCGACTGCGGGCGAGGGCCTTGCGGCTCCGGTTCCCGAGGGAGCCTCCTTTGGGCTTGGAAAGTGGGGTGTGCCCCCACCCAGGGTCCCCCCACCCCCGCTCTAGCCCCCTGCAGAGAGGAGAGGAGAGCCAGGGATGACCCGGAGACCCCCCCGCCCCCCCCCGGGCTCCTCTAGCACCGGGCCAGCGGGTGCCCCAGCTCGGGTCTGGCTTGTGTCTGGTGAGTAGCTCCAGGCTGGGGCCCGCTGGGGGACACAGCTGGGGCCTGGGGCTCCCCACCCCCAACCCCCGTCCTTCGTCATCGTCATCGGGGCTCTTTGCCCTGTCAGCCTCCCAAGCCAGAGAGTCTGTCAGGCGCGTTGGAAGTGATCAGACCCAGAACTCCAGGGCGGGAGGGGGCGAGGGGGGAGCCCCCTCCCCAGCCGCGTCACCATCTCCAACAGATGGGCCAGACGCCCTTGGAATCACGTTGGCACAAGACCAGAGAGGCCGCCTGCTTCGGGGCCCAGCCAGGAGGTGTCCTGGCCTCCGCTCGGGCCGGCTCAGCGGCACCCCAAAACCAAAGACATCGATAAAGGCTGGGGTGCGGGCTTGTGTTGGGAAGCACTAGCTCCAGCTCTGATGCCCCCCCCTTTGGTTAGAGGTGGGGGGAAACTGAGCATCCTCACGGAGCAGAGCTGCCGTGTGGCAGGGCTGGGAAAGAGGGACCCGGAACTCAGACCTGGGCTTGGGGAGGGGGCAGCCGAGGGCTTCCCTGGGGCTCTTGTCCACCGACCAGCCCACTGGAAGGTCCTGGCTTGGGTGGCCCTGGGGCACCTCCCCAAACTTCTTCCCTGCCCCCTTCCCTCCAGCCCAGGACTTTCTGAACCTAGTGTGGCCATAACCAATTGTTTGCAAACCAAAAAAGAGGGGTGAAAGGTGTTTTTAGGAAATAGAAGCAGAAAATCGGATTTATAAGAGTCATCTGCCACTCTTAGGAGAAATTATTATTATTATTATTATTATTTTGCTTTTTGGGTCACATCTGGCAGTGCACAGGGGTTACTCCTGGCTCATGGACTCAGGAATTACTCCTGGCAGTGCTCGGGGGACCATATGGGATGCTGGGAATTGAAACCCGGGTTGGCCGCGTACAAGACAAATGCCCTACCCGCTGTGCTATCGCTCCAGCCCCGGGAGAAATTCTTTGTGGGCCCGTGGCTCAGGCTCTGGCGTGTCTCCTGGTGGCTCTGCCCTAGGGTACTGCTGTGTGGCGCTCAGTAAATGCTCAATAAAAGGGAGCTGGCAGAGGAAGGAACAGCTCGGTAGGCGCCAGAAGGATCCCCCAGCACCCCTGGGAGTAAGCCCTGAGGACTGCGGTGTGGTGTCGCCACAGAAAAAGGGGGAGCTCGCAATACCGCTTCTGGGAACATATTCCAAGGGTGAAAAAAAGCACAGTAGGAATGACATCTGCACCTGGACATTCATTGCAGCACTGTTCACAGTAGCCAGAATCTGGAAACAACTCGAGTGCCTGAGAACAGACGACTGGAAACTTTGGTAAGGGTTGGAGCGATAGCACAGCAGGTAGGGTGTTTGCCTTGTATTATGCGGCCGGCCCAGATTCTATCCCCAGCATCCAATATGGTCCCCTGAAGCACCGCTAGGAATAATGTCTTAGTGCAGAGCCAGGAGTATCCCCTGTGCATCGCCAGGTGTGACCCCCCCCCAAAAAAAAAGAAAGAAAGAAACTTTGGTACATCTACACAATGGAATACTATGCAGCTCTTAGGAGAGATGAAGTCATGAAATTTGCTTCTAAGTGGATGGTCATGGAGAGTATCATGCTAAGTGAAAAAAGTCAGAAAGCGAGGGACAGACATAGAATGACTGCACTCATTTGTGGAATATAAAATAACATAATATGAGACTGATACCCAAGGACAGTAGACACAAGGGCCAGGAACAATGTTCCATAGTTAGGGAGCCTGGGCTCATGAGCTGGGGGAGAAGGCAGCTGGAATAGAGACAGGGTCACTAAGACAATGATGGTTGGAAGGATTGTTTGGGATGGAAGATGTGTGCTGAGAGTCGATAAAAGACCAAACATGATAACCTCTCAGTAATTATATAGCAAACCACAATGCCCCAAAACGGAGAATATGGGAGGAAATTGTTTGCCATAGAGGCAGTGGGAGGAGTGGGATGTGGGGGGCGGGGGGATACAGGGGACATTGGTGGCAGAGAATGTGCACTGGTGGAGGGATGGGTTTCAATGACTGAAACTCAAATATGAAATATGAAAGCTTTGTACGTGTATCTCACAGTGATTCAATAAAAAAGAAAAGAAAAAGGGGGAACTACGTTGTGGCCATTTGGGGGTGCTGGTGGTTTCTGTTGAGAGAACTAAAGGATCCCAGGGAGGGGGCAGACGGGACCCCTGGACCTCAAGCCCCCAGAGCACACGCATTTATGAACAATAACGCTTTCGTTCCTCCTTCAGACCCTGGGGTCCCTGTTGTGCTGTGTCCCCATAAATGAAAGACTGCTGGTGGGGCAGGGGTGAAGCCAGAGTGTGGGGTGCTAGGATGTGGGGGGCTTCAGATCAAGCAGCCAAGGTGCCCCCCCCAGCTACAGCCTGCTTTCATCCCGTAGGCCAGACCCTCAGGGGCCACTGTCATGTGGGCGAGGGACACGTGTCCAGTCTAGGGCTTATCTAACTCTCACCGATGCTTCTCCCTCCACCTCTACTCCTCGCCTAGTCCTTGCTACCTGAGGCAGGGCCCCCATTATCATGCGCCTCAGCGTGAAGACCACCCAGCCCTGGTCTCTCAGGACAGCGGCTCAGCTCGAAGGGGGTGGGGGAAGCAAACGATGCCAAGATCGCCTTAACCTTCCGCTTCCCAAGGCGCTTCCCCAGTTTCCACCTTTCCCCCTTTTGACACGGCGTGTCGTGTCCTGCCCAAGTGGCACATCAAGGTGCGGCTCAGGGGGACGCCTCCACCTTGTCCACTTGGGCGGGAAGGACAGTGGGCACAGGGCCAGGCTCCCGGAACCGAGTCTGCAATGAGCCGGAGTCGCGGCCCCTTGGAAGGCTGTGCCTGGCTTCCGAGCTCTGGTCCACGGGTGTCCCCAGCTCTGCTCTCTCTCCTCTCCCCTCCCAGGGCCCAGGTGACCCTGAGGGTCCACGGCCACGGGGCAACAGCAATAGTAGCCAGGGAGAAATGAGTTTGTTTAAAGGAAGACGGAGCAAAATGGCCACAACTGTCTCCAACGTATAAAACTTTATTTCCAGTGCCGGCCTTTGTGTGTTTGTTTGGTTTGGGGGCTACACCTGGGGGTGCTCAGGGGAGCCACAGTCGGTCTTGGGGATTGAAGTCAGATTGGTAGCCCATGTGCTGGCCTTATTCTAAACATTTCTAGAAGGACTTGTGGGCGGTTCTCCCGGAAGTCGGAATCACGACTTTCTTGGAGTGCTTTAAACATGGCAAGAGGGGGCTGGAGCAATAGCACAGCGGGGTAGGGCATTTGCCTTGCACGCGGCTGACCCAGGTTCGAGTCCCAGCATCCCATAGGGTCCCCTGAGCACCGCCAGGAGTTAATTCCTGAGTGCAAAGCCAGGAGTAACCCTGTGCATTGCGGGTGTGACCTAAAAAGAGGTGGGGAAAAAGATGGCACGACTTCTGCTTTGGAAAGCGAACTTGACTCTTGGGCACACTGAAAAGTCGCATAGACCGAATGTGGCATGTTAGTCAGAGCGCCAACACTCCAGCCCGACGTGAGAAAGTGAGTGCCTGAACTGGTCCTAATCATCCAAACCCCAAGACTGATGAGCTTGGAAAGTCTGGAATGGTCTCTGGTAATCCTTAAAAAACCCCAAAAAATAAAAGTACGAACTAGGGCCAGGCATGTGGCAAGTCCCCAGTGTGAGGTCCAGCTGCCTGTCTTCAGGGGGTGTTTATAGAGCCTGTATGCTCTGAGGCTGACTGTAGCCCATGTCAGGGGCTTCACCCATCAATCTCAGTCCCTCCCTCCCTCTCTCCCTCCCTCTTTCCTTCCTTCCCTCCCTCCTTCCCTCACCTCCCTCCCCTCCCTCCCTCCCTCCCTCTCTCCCTCCCTCCCTCACTTCCTCCCTCCCTCCCTCCCTCCCTCCCTCCCTCCCTCCCTCCCTCCCTCCATGGTACTGTCTGGCAATGACTGGGCACAGGTTGCTGCTGACTGGTACATCTAGGAACAGGCTCGCAATGTTGGTACTGGCTGACAGGTTTGCACACACTGACACCAGCTGGCATGGCTTGGCATAGGTTCGCACCAACAGCAAAGTTGGCAAGGCTGGCGCTGGCTGATGTAGGACTGGTAAGACTGACATTGTTTGGCACAGGCTGACACACCATGGCCCCACTGGGCAGCCAGTTGATATTGACTAACATGCATTGGCACACCTGGGCAGGACTGAGACACCTTGGCACAGCTGGCACCAACAACACAGGCTAGCACTTAACTGAAAAAGCTTACGCAGACGGGTCCCATCTGGCATAGGTTGGTACTAACAGACTCAGAATGGTGCATATTGGCAAGGTTGGCATAAACTGACCCAGACTGGCACTAGTTGGCACAGATAAGACATAAGATGGTGCTTTGGGGCACTAACTGGCATCACCGGCACACTTTGGTAGGGCTTCACTGGTTCTACTGGCTGGCACAGGTTATCACATCTTAACACCAGATGACACGCCTTGGCATAAGTTGGCACCAACTGACAAGCTTGGTACACCCTTGTAAGGCTGGTGCCGACAGGAGCTGGTTGGCATAGGTTGGCACACGCTGGTGCCAATTGGAAAGGCATAGGTAGGCACGGATGGCAAGGAAGGTAACCCTGGTAAGGTAATACTGGCTGGCACACGACGACAAGGTTGGCAGCTACTGGCACAGGTTGACGAGACCGGCATTGACTGATGTGTGCTGGCTCATGTTGGCGCTTTCTGGCCAGGCTGGCGTAGCCTCCAGGATGGCACAGCTTGCACGTGGCTCAGAGAGTGAGCTCGCCGAGGTGGTACGACTGCTACACAGCAAGTCGAGGGGCGCCGTGGTGGATTCTCCGTGGCTGGCTGTCCCGCGTCCACCGTAGGACCGCCCCAGGCAATGTCCTGACTGTGGCCCCAGCTGGCCCGACTGTGCTGACAGGCAACAATCTGGGGACCGCCTGGGATGCTGGGGATCCCTGCGCCCATCGGCAGAGGCGGCCCCCTCCCCCCCACCAGACCTCACCCAGCGGCTTCCAGCATCCAGCTGCGTGCGCAAGGCCTGGCTCCATCCACCCCCGGGGCCGGCCAGCAAGGCCCTGGCTAATCTGGGAGGGGAGGCTCGCTCTGTGGCCCCGTGGGAACCTGCGGGGAGGCCAAGGGGACGGGCCCCGTGTCTGCCCACTCTGGCAGCAGGTGGCCTCCAAGGCCCCGGCCCCAGCCTTAGGATGTCGGCGGGGAGAGTGAGGAGGTGGACACTGCGCCCTCGGTGGGTGGCCGGCCGTGCCCTCTGCTCCTGTGTGGATCTGGGGAGCCCCAGCATGTCCCCCCCCAGGATGTGGGTCATCAGCCTCCACCCCACAGGGCTGCCTCGAGGCTGGGAGAAGACCAGGACCGCAGGGATTCCCGATTGTCACTCACGAGCTGAGCCTTTCTGACAATGACGCGAGTGTCGGGGATGTAGCGGGGAGAGAAAGCACCCCGACTCTGGAGGCCCTCCGCGCTGGCCCTGCTGTGCATTGAGGCTGTGCCCTCACCGCCTGGCCACTTCTCCAGCCTCAGTTTCCTCCTCTGAAAAATGGGCGCAATCCTCTCTCCCTGGTGGCCTCGATTGAGCCAGTGAAGTGATCGCACCATTCATTCCTGTGTCTTCCAGCACGTCCCTCGAGCCGTGGCCACGGGGAGGCCTTTTCCCAGTCTTTGGCCTCTTTGTAGAGCCAAGTTTGCTTCATGGTGAGGAACGAAAGGTCAGTGGGGAGTGGGCCCTGGTGAAGGGGTGGGCGTTGGAAGAATAGAGGCCTGAAACTCAATCATAAATATCTTTGAAACTTTGCAATTCATGGTGATTCGATTAAAAAAATTTTAAAAAAGTCCTGGGGCTGGAGTGATAGCACAGCGGGTAGGGCGTTTGCCTTGCACGCGGCCGACCCGGGTTCAAATCCCAGCATCCCATATGGTCCCCTGAGCACCGCCAGGGGTAATTCCTGAGTGCAGAGCCAGGAGTAACCCCTGTGCATCGCCAGGTGTGACCCAAAAAGAAAAAAAAATTTAAAAAAGTCTTGAAAGGTGAGACAAGGGCCCGAGTGACGGCCGACCTGGGCTCGACACCCGGCATCCCATAGAGTTCCCCTGAGCTTGCCGGAGGTGATTCCTGAGTGTGGAGGCAGGAGTAGCCCCTGAGCATCACTGGGTGTGGCCCCGAAACCCATCCAGTCGAAGGTGAGCCGGTCTGTCCCAGGCCGAGCAGCTGGGGATTATGCCTGGGCCCCAGGCACGGGGGCGTGGAGGTGGGGAGATGGCTTGGAGGCTCCTCTTTCTTCTCCTGCTCGGGGCCTGGGACTTCCTGGGGTGCCCCCTCCCAGCGCCCCCTCTGCCTCTCCACCCAGGCTGCATGTCTCCTGAGGGGGGCCGGCGTCAGCGCGGGCACCACATAAAAGCCCCCGCACGGCTCCGGGAGGCAGCTTCACACTCGGCCGCCTCTCCGCAGAAATGTGTCAGAAAGTCAGTTTGATCCCCTCGGTCCTGACTGTTCCCACAGCCCCGTGGGTCTCGGCCGCCGCTCCCAGCCCGGGGTCTGCGGCGTCCCAGTGGCTGCAGGAGGTGACAAAGGCCCCTCCGAGATTTTCCATGGATTCATTTCCAGCAAGCGGGGAGGGACAGGATGGGGGGGGGGCGGTTCCCTCCCCTCCTCTCCCATGAGGGAACCACGGAGGTACAAGGTTGGGAGGGGGAGGCAGTTGCACCCCCAAGTTCTGCAGCCCTACCACTCAGCTCTGGGGGGAGTCCTGTGTCTGCCAGACATGCCCCCCAGCACACACAGACGGGCTGAGCAAGGAGCTAGGGGGCCAGGCTGGAGGCGCTGCGGGCTGGGAAAATGTCCTGCAGGGCTTGTTTAAGACCGGAGCCTTAGAACAATGGTCTGGAGGAGGGGGTAGGGGCTGGTTCTGGGCAGTCACAAACAAGACTGTGGGATGTTTGTTTTGCAAGGTGAAGACCCCAACTTACCCAGGGTGGGAGAGAGACAAAAACACCAACCACTGCCAGCTGTTTAATTGAGCATTTACAAGGTTCCACACTTTGTCCGCATTGCCTTCTTGAATGTTTCCCACTAATCCTACTGAGGAGGGAATTTGAAGTTAAGGGTTGCACCAGCTGGGAGGGGCAGAACTCCCTCCTCTAACACACACACATACACAGAGGCACACACAGACACACAGACACACTCATGTACACACACTGGAATCAGCTACTGAAGTTCCATGGACAAGGGGTCCAGGCTTCGGAGCCCTCTGGGGTTCTGCAAGGACACGCTCGAATGCGGGTTAGAGGCAGAGGCCTGGATCCTGCAGGGTGTTTAACTCGGGGTGTTTAACTGCCCCCCTCCCCCCAACTGACATTAGCCAGCCCAGGGTCGGCACTGTTGGCAGGTCCTTCTCAAGTGGCCCCAGCCCTCCGTGCCACTCAGAGCTGACACTGGCAGGGATGGCTGGCAGGCCACTCGGGCCCCCACCAGGTTCCCTTGGCTGTCAAACATTAGCCTCCTGATTGGGGTCATTTTTTTTTTCTGGAATGTTCTATGTCTCGGTGATGGCAGGTTCGTGACAGGTACACAGAGACAAAGGCATCCTGGGGTTTCAGGGCCCCTTGCAGCCTTCCTTCCTTCCTTCCTTCCTTCCTTCCTTCCTTCCTTCCTTCCTTCCTTCCTTCCTTCCTTCCTTCCTTCCTTCCTTCCTTCCTCCTTCCTTCCTCCTTCCTTCCTCCTTCCTTCCTTCCTTCCTTCCTTCCTTCCTTCCCTCCCTCCCTCCCTCCTTCCTCCCTCCCTCCCTTCCTCCCTTCCTTCCTTCCTTCCCTTTCTCCCTTTTTCCTCCCTCCCTTGTCTCCTTCCTTCCTTCCTTCCTTCCTTCCTTCCTTCCTTCCTTCCTTCCTTCCTTCCTTCCTTCCTTCCCTTTCTCCCTTTTTCCTCCCTCCCTCCCTCCCTCCCTCCCTCCCTCCCTCCCTTCCTTCCTTCCTTCCTCCCTCCCTCCCTTCCTCCCTTCCTTCCTTCCTTCCCTTTCTCCCTTTTTCCTCCCTCCCTTGTCTCCTTCCTTCCTTCCTTCCTTCCTTCCTTCCTTCCTTCCTTCCTTCCTTCCTTCCTTCCTTCCTTCCTTCCTTCCTTCCTTCCTTCCTCTTTCTTCTCTTTCTGTGACACCTTGGGGCTAGAACCCAGGGCTTCACACGTGTGAGCCACGCACAGCATCACTGAGCTCCATCTCCGGGCCTGAGCTGGGCTTTCTCTAAACTGCTGTGTGAAATCTCTCCGCAGAGGAGACTGTGAGCTGGACCCTGGCGGTTACCAGGACCCAGGCAGGTGTAGAGGAAGAGGGTCTTGGGCAGGTGAAGCTGAGGAGCAGGGAGGAGAGGGGAGCTCTGGGTCAGCTGGGGACGGGAGATGAAGGGAGCTGAGGGCCAGGGGACGAGGGGGTGAAGGGGAAGGCCAGGGCGGGTTTGCTTAGCTGATCACAGGGAGCCGTTTGGGCCGTGTCCAAGCATGTGGACGAGCAGCAGAAAGGTTCGTGGAGATGGGGTCTGGCTTGTGTCTGAAGCGATTTTTCTGGCTGCCTCGTGGAGAATTGATTTGGGGGTGGGGGGTGACATGAAAGGAAGGAGGCCAGTGGAAACCGCAGCAGGAATGGAGCAAGAGGTCACGGGCCCTCTGGGGAGCACACGGGAGAGAGAAAAGCACCCCCTACCGCCACCATGCTCCTGTCCAGTAGCACCCCCTGCCAAGGCTCTCGGGAAAGGCCATACCCAGTTCCCCAGAGAGGTGGGACTGACCCTCAGAGGGCCTCCAGAATACAAGGCTCAAGCTCCCTGAACCCGGCCAATGGCCCCATCGGCGTTTCCTGTCCCTTAAGTCTCCCTCGCCCTCGGTCCCCACCTCACCGGACCCCCACCTCACAGCCACCACCCCCTCCCTTGCAACTCTCACCTGTTCATCCAGGCTGTTGAGGACGGCCACCTCTGCTGCCCCCAAGACAATGCGGCCAGTTGCTAACTTCATGCATCCGAGCCCCAGAGCCAATGAGGGACCCCAAGAACAAGATCTGTGGAGAGGAAGGCAGGGGCTGGAGCAGGGTGGGGGGGAGGCGAGCAGGGGGTAGGAGACGTTTGTGCATGGTCCCCTTCTGGTGGATCCCAGCACCGTCTGGCGCTGGCACCATGGCCAGGTGTGGCCCCAGTGGTGCCTGACACTGCCGGGTCCTCGTGTGTGGCCACCTGGTCTGCAGGAGCAGGATCAAGGGCTGTCCTGCCCGGGCAGCAGAGTGACAGCCAGTCCCCTCGTGGCCTCACACTCGGCCCCCAGCAGATGTCACTGACCCTCCCGCTGCCCAGGGCAGCCCAGAGCTCCGTGTGCCCAGTTAGGGTACCGCGTTGCCTCTGGTCTGCCCTGGAGTATGACAAAGGGCTGTCTGCCACCAATGGCCCCAACAAGGAGGGCCACCAGCGACTGTACTGGCCACACCTTCCCTTTGCCAATGATTCCCAAGTGACTTTTCTGTTTCAGCCATTGCCACTGGTGCTGGGGTGCCCTGGGTGAAATGGCCCCTGATCTTGCCTTCTCGAACTCATGGTCCAGTGGGGTCACTGCGAGCGTGGACAGGGATGAGCCTTCCTGAGTTTCCAAGGCAAGGAGCTGAGCTGGGAAAATGAATGAGGACAAGACATGCCTTAGTCTGGGAAGGCTTCCTGAAGGAGGTGAAGGCTGAGCTGAGAGTTGAGGAAAGGGTAGATGTTGACCAAAGCTTCCCAAAGAGGGGTGATGAAGCATCTCCCAGCAACAGAAGAAGCAACTTATGTAAAGGAGGTGAGGATGGAGGTGTGGGCGTGCAGGAATGGAGGGATCTGGGTGAGGATGGAGGTGTGAGTGTGCAAGAACGGAGGGAATCTGGGAAGCTGGAGGTGTCGGCATGCAGGAATGGTTGACTGGTTTGAGGAACAGGGTGTGTGGTTAAGTCAGGGGGGCATTACAGACATCGGGTCATGTAAGGACTCTCAGTCAGGAGGATGATGATGGATTCTTTTCCTTCATTGTGGGGTAGCATGATCAGATGTGCATTTCCAGATCATTCTGAATAGCCTTATAGAGTCCGTAACGGAGGCAGCAGAGGGCAGAGGGACTACGAGAAAAGAAGCCACAGGCAGCTACTCCCATCCCCTGAGAAAGCACTATCATGGGGGCCTCAACACCATGCAGAATTTCAGGACATCCCCAAAGTCAGGGAAATCGGAGAGAAAGAAGCAGGATTAGAACCAGGATCTGCTGCCCAGTCCAGGGCCCCCCTTCCCCCTTCACTCTCTTGAGTTAAGAGAGTGACACACATACAACTGACACACATACAACTCTCAGCCCCAGGGAGAAGCATCAGCCAACACTCCACTTTACCTGTGGTAGGTCTGAAAGGAGGCACTCCAGGAGGAGATGAAGAGAATTTAAAAGGGTGACAGATTTTGCAAAACGTCACGATTGCTCCCTGGGCTGAGACCAACCGTTCCCTCCCCCCCTCCCCCTTGTTTTCCAAATTAATTCAACATTCCAAATGAATCCAAAGAGGCTTAGTTGGGGGCCCTTTCATGTGGACTAAAACTCATAAATTGCAATTTGCTGAGTTGCAGGAAGGCGGAGAATTGTGCCCGACCTCCTCCCTCTTGACACCACCCTGGAGGGTCTGGAAGAAAGAGAAAACTCTCGGGAAGGCTCCCAACTTGGCTCTGGGCTTCCCGAGTTGGGGTTGGGAGAGGACCGAGCCACGGCACTTGGAAGCCGGGAGAATGGCCATTGGCAGTGCGTTGGGCACTGTGGGGAGGAAACAACTGAGGCTGCGGGGATTGAGGGGTGACGGACATCATTAGGACTCACAAGGCTGGGGCTGGAGAGAGAGCAGGGGGTGCAGGGGGGTGGGGAGGCCTTTGCCCACGGCTGGTTCCTGCTCAATTCCTGGCACCTACGACGGTTCCCTGAACCACCCCAGGAGTGATTGAAATACAAAAAGTTTCGAGAAGCTAAGAAGATGGGGGAGGCTTCATGTATCAGCACTCTCGACTAGAGCGTGAGGAAGGCAGAAGGCTCTAAGGAAGGAAAGGACCCTGCAGCCAGTCTGGGGGGATGTCTCTGTGCAGGTAGACTCGTGGGCAGGAGGGAACATGGTGGGCAGGGAACAAAGATCCAGGTTTACACGACGCAAACCAATACCTAAAGCATAGTATGAGGCTATCCCCCAAGGACAGTAGAAACAAGGGCCAGGAGGATTGGCCCACGGTGGGAAGCCTGCCCCAGGTGCCAGGAGGGAAGGTGCCGGGAGAGAAGGTGCCGGGATAGGGAAGGGACCACTGTGGCAATGATGGTGGGAAATGATCACTCTGGGTAAGAACTGAGCGCTGGAAATAATAAGCCAAGGAACAAACACGATAGCCTCTCGGTATCTGTATGACACATCGAAATGCCCAAAAGGAGAGAGACAGACAGACAGACAGACAGAGACAGAGACAGAGAGACAGAATAGTTCCTGCCATAGAGACAGGCTGGGGGAGGGAAACTGGGTTCAAGGGTGGTGGGAAATGGACACTGTGGAGAGATGGGTGTTAGAGTGTTGTATGACTAAAACCTGAGAATGTATAGCTTTATAACTGTATCTCGGGGCTGGAGCGATAGCACAGCAGGTAGGGTGTTTGCCTTGCACGCGACCAACCCAGGTTTGATTCCCAGCATCCCATATGGTCCCCTGAGCACCGCCAGGGGTGATTCCTGAGTGCAGAGCCAGGAGTAACCCCTGTGCATCACCAGGTGTGACCCAAAAAGCAAAAAATCAAAACAAAACAGAACAAAACCCTGTGTATCTCATGGTGACCAAAAAAATTATATATATATGTTAAATATATATCACTGTATCACTGTCACTGTCATCCCATTGCTCATCGATTTGCTCAAGCGGGCACCAGTAACGCCTCCATTGTGAGACTTGTTACTGTTTTTGGCATATTGAATACACCACAGGTAGCTTGCCAGGCTCTGTCGTGCGGGCGGGATATTCTCGTAGCTTGCCGGGCTCTCCGAGAGGGGCAGAGGAATCAAACCTGGGTCAGTCGTGTGCAAGGCAAATGCCCTACCTGCTGTGCTATCACTCCAGCCCATTAAATATATATAAATAAATATTTAATATATATTTTAATATATACATAAAATATGCACGCCAATATCTAAGTGATTGATTTCTGTGGGTTTAAATATTTCTCTAACCATAGGTTGGCTCCTCAGGGCACATCCGTGTGAGCTGACTTAGAGACAAAGGGAGCACAGGCCCTGGATTTATGCATCGTCTGGCTAGGAGGGCCCTCAGGAACTGCTGCAGAGTCCTGTGCCCGTATCTCTTCTTGAGTCTAGAGTGACGGGGAAGAGCCCTGAGAAGCTGCATGAAGAGGTGAAGGCTGCAGTAGAATAGGGCCCCGGCAGCTGCCTTGCACGTGCCCCAGTTCCATCACCGGCACCACATACGTGCCCCCATCACTGCTGAGAGAGATCCCTGAGCACAGAGCCGGGAGTGAGCCCTGAGCTCCACAAGTAGCCCAGCCCCCCGACTAACCTCAAAGAGATGCCAACTTGATGAGATATCCAAACAGCTCCTGGCGCATGTGGTCACATAGGTGACTGCATGACACCTCCAGATGTCACACCAGTAGGAGCGCAGCAAATTAGGAAAGTTGAGTAGAAGCCAATGAAGCTCAATGGGAGAAAACGATAACACAGAAGGCCCAACTAGCACCTGATTCAGTGAGTGCTCAGACAATGACTTCAGTAACACCACTCTGAGATGTAGGTTGGAGCAAGCAGTGGGAAGCAGATTATTTCTGCCTGCTAAGGGGGCAGGCTTGGGGAAGTGGATGGGAAAATGAGGACATTGGTGGAAGGAAAGTCACAATGGTGGTGGGATTGGTCTTGAAACATTGAATACTTTAAACAACCGTATTATGAACAACTTTGGAAATCGTGATACTTAAATAAAGTTTACAAAAAGGTATACTTGTGCTGGAGTGATAATACAGTGGGTAGGGTGCTTGCCTTGCACATGGATGACCTGAGTTCCATCCCCAGCATCCCATACGGTCCCCTGAGCACTGCCAGGAGTGATTCCAGAGTATAGAGCCAGGAGTCATCCCTGCGAATCAACCAGGTGTGGCCCCCCCCCCCCGTTCCCAAATAAAACAAAACCAAAGAAAACAACGACACAAAAATGTGTATTACCTAAGTTCATTGTAGCCCTGAGTACAGTAGCCAGGAGGTTGAACAACCCAAGTGTGAACAACGTAGGAATGGACCAGGAAGTTGTGGGCTAGAGGCACAGTGGAACCCTCCCCAGCTCTAGGAGAAGACAGCTAGCCTGTACCCCAGCTGCTGGACTATCTCCAGGTCCCATAGAGGGAGATTTAGAGAGATGGTAGGTTAATACTTGAACGACATAAATGATGGGTGGGCAGGCAGATACTTAAATAGATAATAGATGAGTTAGATGGATGACAGGTGATGCTTAGTAGGCGATGGACATAGAGGATGGATTGGTGAATGGGTAGATAGAGACGACAGATCTAGAGAAGAGCATGGATAGGATATGACAGTATCCTTTCGGATACTATGGGCGAGAGGTATCCATGTATGAATAGGTAAATAGGTAGGTAGTTGGATGGACAGATAGATGGGCAGACAGACATCCAGTAACCACTTTCATCCAGCAAAACTGAAAGTCACGGAGACCCCAGTAAGAGGTCTGATAGTTAGGGCCCCAGATCTAAGGCGCGAGCATGACACAAACGAGAAAGTTCAGCAGACCTTTATTTTGCACCAAGCAGAGTTCCAGGTACTGACCAGTCAGGGCCGTGTCCCCAGAGTGTGTGGGTCCCTACATCTCCCAAGCCCCTCTTATACCCCGAGCCCCAACTGTCGATCGACCTATTCCCTGATTGGTGGGCCTCAGGCGGTTAGGGACTTTCCGGCTCAGGATGGGCTGCCTTTTCCTGGGCCTGTTAATTCAGTTATTTCTTTCTCTCCCCCTGCTGGTCCCCTAGTTGCTGAAGTTGGTAGTCATTCCAGCTAGGCGGGCCTCGGTGGACCCCAACACTGGTTTATCTCGGAGTGCAGGAGTGGAGACTGGAAGTGTTTTCCCAGTTGAGGGAGTTTCAGGCAGGGCATTTTATTCTGGTGCGAAATAAAGCTTTGCTGGACTCTCACATATGTGTTGCACTCGCTCCTTAGATCACGGGTCCCAACAATCAGCCCTCTTAGTGGGGGTCTCCCTGACTTTCAGGTTTCCTGGATGAAAGGGGTTACTGGATGTCTTGTCTGTCCATCTACCTGTCCATCCAGCTACCTACCTCTCCGGCAGGGTAGGGTCTTCAGACTCACCTAGATTTCCAGTTACTCGGTACTTGCCCTTGCAAGCCCTCTGTGAAGAGACTGAAGACGGGACGGGAGCTCAGGGCCAAAGTGCTCCCCTGGCATGGGAGAGACCCTGGGTTTGGTCTCCAGCCTGTGCTGAAAGGAGAGAAGACGAGGGCAGCCCCCCTAAGTGGAAGAGGAAAACGTTTGCAGCAGGCCTCTGGGTCTACACTGAATGCTAGCGGATGGGGGAAGGCCATGGGTGGGGGTGCCGGACCCTGTCTCCCCAAGTCTCTGGACCGGCTGAGTCCAAAAACCCAAGGTCTCAGAATCAGCCCCAGGGTGCCAGGGACGAGCCATTGGGGCCAGGGGCAGAGTGGACCAGGCCAGGGGAACAGCATCAGCTCGACACAGCGCCCCCCTGTGAGCGGGAGGAGGGGTTGTAACTTTTCCTTCCTGGCCGGATCACCAGTTTATGTCTAGTCAAAATTCCTTGTGATTTAGGGGAAGGTGTTTTAAAACACTCCGAAGGCCAGGGACTCGCCGTCAGGTATTTCAAAAACTGCGGTTGCTCTCTCAGCCACATGTGCAGCTTTCCCCCTGCCCCATGCTGACTATTTGCATTGAGCTTAAATTCTTTCATCGCTGACCTGATTTATTTTTCACTTTTAATTCTTCGGTCATTTGCTGCTTTGCTCTGATTTTATGCAATAACATTTCTGAAATAACAGACTACCGGTGCTGATGACATACTCTATTCTACGTTTCAGCGGCTGTGTATGTACCCTCTCTGTCCCCTCTGCACCCACCCCAACTTGGAAACACAAGTTCTCGTCTTCTTTAATGACCCGGGTCTGCCTTTGAGAAAGAGGGGAAGGGTCTGATCTGCCTCCCACGAGCTTTTTTTTTTTTTAATAATAATTTTCTTTTTGGCTTTTTGGGTCACACCCAGCGATGCATAGGGGTTACTCCTGGATTACGCACTCAGGAATTACTTCTGGCAGTGCTCGGGGGACCATATGGGATGCTGAGAATCGAACCCGGGTCGGCCGCATGCAAGGCAAACACCCTACCTACTGTGCTATCGCTCCAGCCCCTCCTCAGGAGCTTTAAACCATCCTCTGGATTCAAGTCCCTCCCCCTGCTTGTGTCTCCCTCACTGTCAGGGCCTCCATGCGGGGGTCGGAACCTAGGATGTGATGGGGTGAGGGGTCGGTGAAAGCAGCATTACCACCCTCCCGCAAGTATCTGGGGGAGCAGGGTGAGGCTCTCTCTTTCCCTAGGCCCTGGGTGCAGGGCGGAGATGGGGCAGCACTGGCAGGAGCCTGCTCCGTACTGCCCCCTAGGGGCAGCCGCCTCTCCCGGGCCAGGACACGCACCCTGGTCTGGTCTTTGCAGGGGCTTCCTGCCTTGAAGTAAATAGAGAACTTTTGCTGCTCCCTTTCCTACCCACTTCACTTAAAAAAAAAAAAAATTGGTGCCTACCACCTGGTTATCAACGGGCTGACCTCAGCCCGTGAGGCTCGTTTGAGCCTGTCAAGGCTTCTTTTGATACAGTTTGGTAGGAAGGGCTCCAAGACCCTCATGTCCCAAACTCCCGGGTATGGAGCACCAGGCTTTGTTCAAGTCTTTGCTCACATTGGGGGAGGGGGGGAGGGGCTCCCAAATGGTGCTCAGGAGGTCTGGGGGTCCCAGCGGTGATTCTCGGCCAACAGGCTGTGGGTTCAGTGCAAGGGCCGAGAGTGCGACACAGCTTGTCCCGCAGGGCTGGGGCACACACGCCAGAGGCACTGGGCACCTCCAGGGCAGTACCTGGTGGTGCTGGAGGACTGTGCCCTGCAGGAATCGCACCTGGGGCTGGCACATGCTAGGCTAACCGCCGGGCTAGCTCCCTCCCCCCACCCCACCCCTTCCCTCTCCTCCCCTCCTCTACCCTCTTCTTTCTCTTCCCTCCTTCCTTCCTTCCTTCCTTCCTTCCTTCCTTCCTTCCTTCCTTCCTTCCTTCCTTCCTTCCTTCCTTCCTTCCTTCCTTCTCTCCCTCCCTCCTTCCCTCCCTCCCTCCCTCCTTCCTTCCTTCCTTCCTTCCTTCCTTCCTTCCTTCCTTCCTTCCTTCCTTCCTTCCTTCCTTCCTTCCTTCCTTCCCTCCCTCCCTCCCTCCCTCCTCCCCTCCTTCCTTCTTTCCGTTCTTTAATTCTTTCATTTTCCCCTTTCTCTCCTTTGTTCTCCATTCCTTCCCTTCTTCCTTCCTACCTACCTTTCTCCCTTCCTCCTTCCATCCCTTCTTCCCTCCCTCCCTCCCTCCCTCTCCCCGCTCTGGTCCACACCAGCTGAACTAGGCCTTACTCGTGGCTCTGTGCTCAGGGATCACTCCTGGTGGGGCTCCGGGAATCCTGTTACAGGGTCAGCCATGTGCAAGCCCTTGGACCCCCATACAGTTAATTTTTCTGGCCCTCCTTTGTTCTTGTCTGACCACCGCAAAGAGCTGGGGAGCTGGTGGACGCTGAGGGCACTGGGTGGCAGGCAGACGTGTTGTCTACAGACTGGTGCGAGGGAGCCAGCCTGGGCCGCCAGCTGCTCCTACAGCACGGGCGTGCCCGGTTCTGATGGGTCTGGACTTGACCCGTGGTCCTGCTTCCCCCCACCCCACTGACTGCGCCTCCGACTTCCGACTTCCGGTGTGCAGAGCTTGCAGATACCCAAAGAAGACCCTCACGGGGCGGGGCTGAGTGGGGGCGCCCCAGGCCTGGCCGGGCCAATGAGCCTCAGGCAGGACACAGAGCCGGGTGTCCCCGCACTGTCCCTGGCCAGCAGGAGAAAGGAGCCCCGAGTGAAGAACACACATCAGACACCCCCCGCATTCGTTCTGCGCGGAGAGCGCCCGGGTCTTCTGTTAGCGGGGGTGGGGGGGACCCGGCGGGCGTGGGGTGGTTTTCCCTGCGGTGTCTTCTGGGGTCACCGTGCCGGTCGTTTTGGTTTTGATCTAGAAAAGAAAGGCGGGGGGAAGGAAAGAAGTTAGAAAGGAAGGAAGAGGAAGAGGAGGGGGGAGAAGGGGAGGAAGCCTCGCGCCCTAATTGAATTAGGCGCTGGCCTCTGGGCCGAGCGCGGATCCGAGAGGCCTTTGTGCTGGCCGGGGCTGGACAGCGGGCGATTTCAAAGGGGGAGAGAGGAAGGGCAGGCGGAGGCCAGGCGAGGCCGGGGAGCCAGGGGAGCTGAGCTGGGGGGCTCGGGGCGGGGGCGGGGGGAGGAAGAGTCTGTCCCCCCTAGCAGTGCGGAAGGCCTGCCTGGCCTTCGACCTGCCACGGGTGCAGGGGGTAGGCGAGGCGGGCAGGGTGCACCCAGGAAGGCTGCCTGGCAGGGACTCCATTACCCCCAACACACACACGGAGCGGGGGGGATCAGGGCTGGAAGGAATGAGCCCTCACCCCTGCCCCACTGCACTTCCCAGGTGCTGGCTTGGGGTGGTACAGGGTCCGAGTCGCTGGCTTCCACCAGACCCCAAACGGTGTGTATGCTAAGCTGGGCGCAGGACTGTGGTGGGCTCTCCCTAGAGCCCCGTCTCTGCCATTCCCCGGAGGACCTGTGCAGGCAGGCACGGCTGGGGTGTGAGGGTGGGGGCTGCTGGGGTGCAGAAGCACCCCCGTGAACAGGGGAGAGGGGCAGAGCCCCGGGTGCGGGCTGCCGACACCCTGGTGGTTTATTGTCCTACTGCTTGCGAATAGCTAGGATATTAGTCTTGGATATGATGTTGAGGAAACTATCTGCCGCAGCGTTAGCGTTTGCGGGCCAGTAAAGAGACCACGCCCACTTTCCTTAGGCCACGCCCCTGATGATTAGGCCACACCCCTCTCCCACAACCCGACAGCGGTCAAGGGGCTGGGGTCAGCATGCCGGCCCCTCGGCCGGCAGTCCGGAGGGGAGAGAAGCCCGAGGTGCTCCTGACACCCTGGTAACTGATTACTTCCTCTCTCACCACCCACTCAGGCAGCGTGGTCTCACGGAGGGGAAACTGAGGCACAGAGACTTTTTTTTTTTTTTAAATAACTCACTCAAACTCACCCAGGCCCTGTGATCTGAAAGCAGGATTCAAACACGCACAGTTTGGCTCCCGAGTCCCAGCGACCCCGTCCGTCCACACTGTAGAGTCACTCCCCACACTCCCCGGCCTTGGTACTGGCCCCCCTGAGTGTTCTTACTGGCTCCTGCCCAGTCAGAGGGTAGAAGGTGAGAACTGGGCCAGGAGCCACCAGCCCCGAGAGCAGCAGGAGAGGAGCTCGCGGTAGCTGCCAAAGGCCTCCGATGCCCCTTGGGCTCTCCAGGCCCCGGTGCCCCCACCGGCCAGCCTGTGCCCTGTTCCTGGCGGGGAGGAAGCCCGTCCTGTTGGAACAGTAAGTGGAGGCTCAACTCACCAGGAAGGACTCCAGTGGCGACTCTGCCCTTCGGTTTGGTGGTTTGGGGCCACACCGGTGACGCTCAGGGCTTACTCCCAGCTCTGTGCTCAGAAATCACTTCCCGGTGAAACTTGGGCGACCGTGTGGGGTGCTGGGCGCCAAAGCCTGGTCTGCTGCATGCAAAGCAAGCGCCCCCCCCCCCTGCTGCCCACTTCTGGACTACTTCTCTGGTCCCCAATTCTGTCCTTTGAAAACAATGTACAGCACATGAACTGCAGGCTGGAGCAAGGGCTTCTGGGCCTGGCGCTTTTGCCCTTTGGGATGGGTTTACTTCCCTGGGTGCTGTTCTGGGCACATGACACAGTGTCGTGGCATCTCCTCCCGCTACCCTCAGCATGCCAGTGGAACTGTTGCTGTGAAAATCAAATTGCTTTGAAAGGTTAATGCCCAGAAGAGGTGGGGAGGGGAGGGCAGAATGAGACCCACTTGGGAATCACCAGTCTGGAGGAGGAAGCCCAAACTCTCCACAGCAGCCACTTCTGCTGCCTGTCAACCCACCCGCTACTCCACCGCAAACAATCCTTGCTGTGGCTGCCACAGGGCCTTTGCACATGCCCTATGCAGACCTATCGCGCCCTTTGAACGCCCCTGTCTTTTAAAAGACCCTGGTCTGAGATGCCTGTGAGGTCAGGCTCCCCCCAATCCTCCCCACCCCACCCACCTCCTACTCCTTGCTGCACCCCCTTCCCTTCTTCTCAGACCTTGTCCCTCCCTCACTGGTTCTCTCTGCATCCTCCCAGATCCCGGAATCACAGCAGGAAGCAGGAATTCATCATGATCTTTCATCGAGCCTCAACACACGTTTGTGGAATGACAAGCTCGTGGCTTCCTTTCCAGCTGCCTGAGCGGACCAGCAGCCCCTGAGACTTCTCAGGCCCTGACCTGACAGGCAGAGCGAGGCTGACCTGGGCTCTTTTTAAAAAAAAAAAAAAAAGGAGAGGGGTGGGTCCGAGAGCATCCGTCCTTGGCACGAGGCCACGCAGCCCCTCGTGGCAGGTGCAGGAGGGAAAATCAGGCCATTCCCAGCCCCGGGGATGAGGACGCGGTGGCTCCGGAAGGGAGCAAGGAGCCGCCACAGCAGGGAGTGGACATGGAGGGCTGTTTGCTCGGACTCCCAGGCCCCATTCCCGTTGAGACCCCCGCCAAGCCCAGAGGGGCAGTCAAGCCTGGCCACCCCGCCAGAGTGCAGATGGCCTTGGAGACACGGGAGAAGAGAGGTCGCAGTGTCCAGCTACCCCGGGGCCGGGGGGGCGGGGCTTTTCTCCAAGTGGTCCAGGGGGACAGACAGGATGCTTGGGGGGGTAGGGGGGCGGGGTGCGGGGGAAATGTGTGCAGTGAAGAGCTGGGGGCTCTGATCTCTGCAGAGCTGGGTCTGTGCTGTACATCGCGGTGAGTGTGTGCTATGTGTGTCTTTGTGTATGTGTGTGTGCATGTGCATATGTGCGTATGTAGTTATGTATATGTGTGCTTGCGTACCTGTGTATGTTTGTATGTATGCATGTGTGTCTGCGGATGGATCTATGTCTATAGGTATAAATGTATGTGTGTGAGTGTATATGTGTGTATGTGTGTGTGTGTCTGTGTGCTCGTGTATGTGACTGACACTGGTCCCCCCGAAGTCCCAGTGTCACCTTTGGAAGACGGTCCTTTTTCCTCCATCCCTCCAGTCAGCTCCCACAGTCACCAAACTCCATGGCAGGTCCTGGGGGAGGTGACACCAACTAGGACCCTGACATTCTAGGGAAAGGGGTGGGGGGCACGGTGGACCAGGGCCAGTCAATGACCAGCACCCCCCCGGCTTCCAGGCCTGGCTCCCTGTCCCCATTCACCAGCTGGACCTGCCCCTGCCCTCGAGGGCCGCTGTGCGGGCTGGGTGGGGGGAGGGGGACACCGTCCTGGGTCCTTCCAGGGCTGCTCCCGGGGGAGGCCCGGCTGCCCCCCAGCACGGCCTGTCCTTAAAGCTCTCTCTTTTAAAGGCTATTTTAAGCCCTCGTAATCACTCCGAGTGACTAAGGCTGATTAAGGTTTTACGAGAACTGAGAAAATTCCTCCCCAGCCCTCCGTGGTGGCTCCAAACCACCTCAGAGCAGCTTTATTAACTCCCCCAGCCAGGGCCCGGCGCGTCTGGCACCGGGCGGGTTTATTTTTCCGTTGGGCCTGGGCCCTGTGTGGCTTAAAACCAGCCGTGTGCCAGCCAGCTCCCTTCCCAGACCAGGGGGGCCTGGCACCCCGCCCGCCCCTGCACCGCCGTGGCCTTCTGGGCGGAGAGCAAGGGGCGCTCCGATCCAGGTGGGCGCCTCAGGCCAGGTGTCGTTCCGGGACACGTGGGTGCACCTGCCAGGCGGCCCCTCCCCCGACTTCCAACCACAGGCTCGCCTGCCAGGCCCCGACTGCTTCCTGCCCCCTGCTCCCCACCTCCCTGCAAGGTGCGTCTCCAAAAAACGCTGAAGCCACAGTCAGAAACCCACCTGGGCTGTCCTGTGGGGCCCCAACAAATGTGGTCAAGACGCAATGGGCTTGGGCGTAAGATGAGCAGCTCCCTGCAAGGACGATATCCCAGAAGGCACTGCAGCGGGGGGAGGGGCACCAGGAGGGCACAGGGGAGCAGCCATGGGGTGGGGCCGGGGATGGGAAGAGCATCCAGTTCAGACCACAAGTAGGCACCTGGGTGCTTCCCTTCTTACTCTTCTTTGGTTTTTAACGTGCTGCTATTTATTCAGCCATTGATTAAGCGGATTGAATAGGGCATGAACTCCACCTCTTACTCACTCTTTTTTTTCTTTTTTACTTTTTGGGTCACACTTGGCGATGCACAGGTGTTACTCCTGGCTTTGCACTCAAATTATTCCTGGCGGTGCTCAGGGGGCCATATGGGATGCTGGGAATCGAACCCGGGTCAGTCGCATGCAAGGCAAGTGCCCTACCCACTGTGCTATCGCTCCACTCTTATTATACCTGCAGGAGAGTGGGTTCCAAGGCCTGGTTGAGGGAAGATTGAGGCCGGTGGTCTCAGCGGGTTGTGCACAAGTAGTTGCAAGAGGGAGAGGGGCAATGGATCTCTTGGATGGGACCCTGCATGGACACCCCATGAAGGACCCTGTCCTTTCCTCTCCTCCATATTCCTCTTCAGTGTTGGACTGATGGATGGATGGTTGGATGAGTGGATGATGGATGGATGGGGACTGATAGATAAATGAATGGATGGATGGATGGATGTACAAATAGATGGATGGATGTACAAGTAGATGGAAGGATGGATGGATGGATGAATGGATGGATGGATGGACAAATGGATGAAAGGATGGATGGATGGATGTAGAAATAGATGGATAGATGCACAAATAGATGAAAGGATGGATGGATAGATGGATGGATGGATGGATGGATGGATGGATGGATGGATGGATGGATGGGCAAGTGGATAGATGGACTTATAGATAGATGAACAGAAGGGTGGATAAATGGATAGGTGGATGGATAGATTGCTGAATGAATGGGTATATGTATAAATAGTTGTTATATTGATTAGTAGATGGTTGGATGGAGGGGTGGATGGATAGATGGATGATCAATAGATTAGTAGATGAGTGAATGAATCAATGGTTGGATGGTTGAATGGATAAATGGGTTGGCATGTAGGTGGATGGATGGTGGATATGTGAATTAGTGGATGAATGGGTGGAGAGATTGATAAATGAAAGGAGTATAAGTGGATGAAGAGATAACAAGGAAACGAGTGAGTGGATAAACTGCTGGCCTCGTGAGAAACCCCTGGGAAAGGAAGAAGGGAGCATGAAGAAGGACAGGAGATCTCAGAGGGGGCTGAGAGCCTCGCCTCGGGAAAGCCTACAAATAAAGGTCCAGGAAGTAGGGGTGGGGGGTGGAGGGTAGTGTGTGGCGAGACTTTGACGAACGTGGCCTTCCAGGGTCTGGGGAAAAATGACTTTATGAGACTGTGTCCCTTGTCGCGCCAGCTCATAAACCCACTCAGTTTCCCCCCGTCTTGAGGTTGGTGGAGCCCAGGGTGAGGAATGTCCCTGCCACACTGTGGTTGCTTTTCAGGGGGCAGGGGGTTGGCAGCTCGGGGCAGCTGGGTGAGTCACGAGGGTGTCTGCCCTCCTGAGCAGTCTCCCTCCTTCACATGCCCCTTCCCCAACACCCGGGAACAGGGAAAGGGGCCAGGCCCCTCTATCAGGGCTCCATGACCAGAAACGCTGACCATCCTGACAAGTCACTCCCTGTGAACCCCCTCGCCCCACCCTTGGACTCAGTTTCTCAACTGAGTGGCAGGGAGAGAACAGCAGAGAGAGGGTCCCTCTGGAGAGTGTCAGGGCTGCGTCTTTGCCTCCTCCTGGACTCCGGGGGACTTGGTGAGGAAGTAGGGGATGCAGGGAGAACCTCGAGAGCATCATTATGTTTTTTTAAAAGTTTTTAAATTTTATTGAATCACTGTGAGATAGTTACAAGCTTTCATGTTTGGGTTACAATCTCACAATGATCAAACACCCATTCCTCCACCCGTGCACATTCCCCACCACCAATATCCCAGCTATAGCCCCCCTTTCCCACCCTCCCCCTGCATCCATGGCAGAAAATATTCCCCATACTCTCTCTCTGCTTTTGGGCATTATAGCTTGCAACACAGACAATGAAAGGTCATTATGTTTGGTCCATTATCTGCTTTCGGCATGCATCTCCCATCCCGACTGATTCCTCCAGCCATCATTTTCTTAGTGATCCCTTCTCTATTCCATCTGCCTTCTCCACTCCGCTCATGAAGCAGTCTTCCAGCTATGGATCAATCCCCCTGGCCCTTGTATCTACTGTCCTTGGGTGTCAGCCTCATGTGATGCTACCCTACACTCCACAAATGAGTGCAGTCCCTCTATGTCTGTCCCTCTCTTTCTGACTCATTTCACTTAGCATGATACTCTCCATTTATAAGCAAATTTCATGACTTCATCTCTCCTAACTGCCTTGATTCCAGCTCAAACTGGACAGCGGCACTAGCCAAGGTGCTCTCCTCTCTTGCTGTCCTCGCTCCTTGACTTAACCAGATGCATGTTCATTCCCCAGGGATTCTCTTGCTCCAGCGAGAGGACCAGGACTTGGAATTTCCATTGCATTCTTGGCTCCGTCTTCCTCCTGCGTCATCTAACCCCCTCACGTAGGCTTGGTAAAGACATAGCAGGGTGTGCATGGCAGAGCAGGTGCCCAGTGCGGCCCCCACTGGTGGGGGGCAGGGGGGCTAGCACCAGGACCTAGGCACTTGTCTTGCATGCAGATATACTGGGTTTGACCCTCACAGCACCACATAAGGTCCCCCAAGTCCCTCCAGGAATGATCCCTGAGCTCAGACCAGGAATAAGCCCTGAGTACCGTCACGTGTGGGCCAAAAGTAAAATGAAAAACACTAAAAGACCCAATTGATGGGCTGTTCGGGGAGCATTAAGGAGAGGTGAGGGGTGGGGAGGCAGGCAGACAAACTCGCAGACTTACTACCAGCACAGCAGGCTGTTTCCCTGGCCCTTCTCTTTCTTGGGCTTGACCATGGCTTGGAGGGGAGGTTGTGGGATGAGCTTAAAAATGGGCTGCATCCTAGAAACAATAGGTCTGTGTAGTAAAGTGGCGGACTACAAAATCAACACCGAAAAGTCCATGGCTTTCTTATATACAAATAATGAAACAGAAGAAAGAGACCTTAAAAAAAAAAAACAATCCTGTTCACAATAGTACCTCAGAAAATCAAGTACCTTGGAATCAGCATAACCAAAGAGGGGAAGGACCTATACAAGGAAAATGACAAAACACTGCTTCAAGAAATAGAAGAGAACACAAGGAAGTGGAGACACATCCCCTGCTCTTGGATAGGGAGGATTAACATTATTAAAATGGCAATACTGCCCAAAGAACTATACAGACTAATGTGGTCCCTATCAGGACATCCATGACATTTTCCAAAGAAATAGACTGTCCCGTCCCTCGGGACTAGTCAACGTGGGTAACCGGGAGAGGGTACGTGAGTGGTAGAAAGAGAGAGAGGAAGAATGGAAGTAAGACAAGGCTTTGATCAAGCAAACAAGCAAAAGCAAAAGCTCTTTATTTCTCTCAAGCTAGATTTTTATAATTTATTACATGAGGAAGTAGGCAAAATGGGGAAGCAACAATACATGCACATTTTCAGTGACACAGGGTGCAAGCCCTAACAGTGGGCACATGACAGTTATCTCGGGCATTGCTCAGAAACTTTACACAATATGTTCTAACATTTTCCCGAGAAGAGGTTAATTTCTTAATGTAAGGACATTTTTCCCAAAAAAGGGTTGGGTCCTTAATTGCAGGTCAGGCTAATCTGACATTTTGGCTTCCGGCATCTCCTCCCTTTTTATTTTTTTTTAAATAGGCAATTAAACATCAGCAATATAGAGGGCCTGAAATTCATATGGAACAATAAACCCCCACGAATAGTTAAAGCAATCCTTGGAAAAAGAAGATTGGTGGCATCACCTTCCCCAACATTAAACTGTACTACAAAGCAGTAGAAATTAAAACAGCATGGTATTGGGCTAGAAACAGACCAGCAGACCAACGGAACAGAGTTGAATATTCGGTCACAGACTCTCAAATATATGATCACTTAATCTTTGACAAAGGAGCAATAAATGTGAAGTTGAACAAGGAAAGCCTCTTCAACAAGTGGTGCTGGGAAAACTGGATAGCTACCCGCAAATAAATTAACTCTGACTTCTGTCTAGTGCCAGACAAAAAAGTCAGATCAAAGTGAATTA
Source organism: Sorex araneus (assembly GCF_027595985.1). NCBI lineage: Eukaryota > Metazoa > Chordata > Mammalia > Eulipotyphla > Soricidae > Sorex > Sorex araneus. Next base: position 145,673,432 of record NC_073307.1, on the reverse strand, counting down.
AATACTTCAATATTAGACATGAATCCATAAGATACCTGAAGGAAAATGTAAGCAGAACCCTCCAAGATGCTAAAAGCATCTTTAAGGATGAAACACCACTGAACAAGCAAGTGGAAACAAACATAAGCAAATGGGACTACATCAAACTAAGATACTTCTTCACTTCAAAAGAAACAGTGACTAAAATACAGAGAAAGCCTACAAAGTGGGAAAGAATATTTACCCAATACCCATCTGATAAGGGATTGATACCCAGGATATACAAGACACTAGTAGAATTGTACAAGAAAAAACCCTCCAACCCCAACAAAAAATGGGAAGAAGAAATGATCAGAAACTTCCTCAAAAAAAGAAATACAAATGGTCAAAAGGCACATGAAAAAATGCTCCACATCGCTAGTCATCAGGGATATGCAAATCAAAATAGTAATGAGATATCATCTCACACCACAGAGACTGGCACACATTCAAAAGAACAAAAGCAACCAGTGCTGGCAAGGATGTGGGGAAAAAGTGACGCTCTCTCACTGTTGGTGGGAATGCCGACTGGTCCAGCCTTTCTGGAAAACAATATGGACATTCCTTCAAAAACTAGAAATTGAGCTTCCTGTTCCTGGAGCAAACAGATATCATTGGGCTACACTAGCATGTGACAGGGACAAATGGAGATGTTACTGGCGCCCGCTTGAGCAAATCGAAGATCAACGGGAAGACAAGTGATACAAGTGAAGTGAGTTTCCATATGACCCCATAATACCACTTCTGAAAACATATCCAGAGGGTACAAAAAAGCACAGTAGAAATGACATCTGTACCTATATGTTCATTGCAGCAGTGTTCACAATAGCAAAAATCTGGAAACAACCCAAGTGCCCTAGAACAGATGACTGGTTAAAGAAACTTTGGTACATCTACACAATGGAATACTATGCAACTGTTAGGAGAGATGAAGTCATGAAATTTGCTTATAAGTGGATGGACATGGAGAGTATCATGCTAGTGAAATGAGTCAGAAAGAGAGGGACAGACATTGAAAGACTGCACTCATTTGTGGAATATAAAATAACATAATATGAGATGAACACCCAAGGATGGTAGATACAAGGGCCAGGGGGATTGCCCCATAGCTGGAAGACTGCTTCATGAGCGGAGGGGAGAAGGCAGCTGGAATAGAGAAGGGATCACTAAGACAATGATGGTTGGAGGAATCGTTCGGGATGGGAGATGTGTGCTGAAATTAGATAAAGGGTCAAACATGATGACCTCTCAGTATCTGTATTGCAGACCATTATGCCCAAAAGTAGAGAGAGTATGGGGAATATTGTCTGCCATGGAGACAGTGGGAGTGTTGAAAAGGGGGGGGGAGGTTATACTGGGGAAATTGGTGGTGAAGAATGTGCACTGGTGGAGGGATGGGTGTTTGATCATTGTATGATTGTGACTCAAACATGAAAGCTTGTAACAGCATCTCATGGTGATTCAATAATAATTTTTTTAAATGGGGCTACATTGGACCAGGAGGTAATACAAGTAGTTAGGGTATATATCCTAGCATGTATCCAACCAGAATTTGATCCCCAGCAGTGTAGGATAACATTGGTTTGTCCTTTCTCCCTGGCCATAGGGAGCTTAGGTTTATTGGGTTACACCCATCACAGTGCTCCCAAGGCACTCCCAGTCCTCTGTGTTTATCTGGAACCTATTCTCTGTGTTCTGCTTCCCCAACCAGTTAATAACCTTTACCCCCAAATCAGACTTGTGACTTGTAAAGTCAAATTCCTCAGACATCTCTCTCTAAATTTGTATTTGTAAGTGAAATACTGCTTTCCTCCTTCCCTTATGTCCCTTAAATAGTTTACTTCAGAGCCATGTCCTTTTTTATAGACACAGAAAGACAGTTAATGCTATGTTTTTGTAAGTTGGCAGTTAATTGACTCTGAATTATATTCACTCTTGGGCATCTGTTTACTCAACCTAAGCCTCAGTTGCCCTTAATTCCTAGCACCCCAAAAGTAGGGTCCAAACAAAGAGACTGGATGGACCCAGGGCAAGTTGTGAGTTGCCCTGGCATCGAAACAGTACAGACCAAGTGCCATAATACTTAACTATAAGTCAAGAGCAAGGTCATGGACAAATTCTGTCATGATCCAAAGAGAAACAACTGGACAAGGACTCTGCTTAGGGATTAGGAAGGGCTATCTGGCCTGAGCACTGTAGTGTGGGATCTATATAGCAAGATGTCCCCAGGAGAGCCACCCTATAAGCTTAATGTATCCCTTACTTTGTCCAATGGAGATGTTACCAGTGCCTGCTCGAGCAAATCGATGAACAACGGGGTCGACAGTGTGACAGTGCTACAGTGCTACTGTGTCCATACAAAACGACTAATATTATTAAGAAGTACAATTAGGATGAATGTTTAAATGGTTGCTGGACCAAGGAAAGGAGAAATGCACCCTTGGATGGTACTTCACTCTAAGGCGGGTCATCTTACTGGATGAGAATCTGCCCTAGAAGAAGCTTCCCCTGAGGGAAGGACTTTACCTCTGCTGATTGTATGACCGCACCTACGTGTAACTGCTACCCCAACTCCTCGTGATTCGGGGATATAGCTCAGGCTGTGAGGGTGGGCAGGGGGATGGAGGGGGAATACGAGAGGAGGAACACAGGAGTGGGTGAGACTGGAAGGAGGCAGAGGAAGATGAAACTGGACTGAACAGCAACTGATCATCAATCAGCCTGGCCCTTGTTTCCCCCTTTGTCCACCTATTGCCCTTGGCCGTCCGGGGTGAGGAAAGCGTCCTGAAAACACTGAACACAGGCGGCGAGAGAGTGCCGTGGCATCATATGCATTTTTTGAATACACACAGCACCACAAGGTCCCCTGAGTATTTCTGATGCAGCCCTGCCCGCCCCCCCCAGTGCTGCTGGGAGTGTCCCTGGAAGCTTCCAGTCTTACCTGGGTGTGTGACTCAGGTATCACGGGCACAGCAGGAACCAACTCGAACGGCATCACATCCTCGAGTCCTTGCATTGAATGGCAGGGGGTTTTGGCCCAGAATCACCACCAGTGGGGCCCTTCTGCACATCACTTGGGAGCCCTCTCCCCACCCAAAAGAAGTCAGGATGCAGAAAAGCCACCTAGGCAGGCAGTTATAGGGAGTTTCTGACTTCAGAACTCTGAACCCAGGATTTAAAAAAATTTTTTTTTAATTTTTTTGGTTTTTGGGTCACACCTGGTGATGTACAGGGGTTACTCTGACTCACGCACACAGGAATTACTCCTGGTCATGCTCAGGGGACAATATGGGATGCTGGGAATCGAACCCAGGTCGGCTGCGTGCAAGGCAAATGCCCTACCCACTGTGCTATCACTCCAGCCCCCGAACCCAGGATTTATGGCCAGCTGCTTGGTCCCAGTCAACTTCTAGAAGGGCCAAGAAGGTCGTTCAGACAGGCCACAGAGCACGGCAGGCAAGCAGAGCGAACACCAGGCGTGGCAACGGGGAATGCGATCAGGGAGCAAGCACCCCTGCTTCATGGCTCTGGGAGCCAGCTGTCCAAAATACTGAATGGCGCACTGGCTGGACGGGTGACACGCACGGCTGCCCTGAAGCTCATCCAACTACCCCGTGGCCTTCAGCCCAAGCCCCACCAAGGACCCCAGGAGGAACCATCCTTCCGGCCAGTGCTCCCTCGGGGGAATCAATCCACATGTCTTGCCCTCTTAGAATTCCCTGGGAGGGGAACAGGACCCATGGCTTGCTTCTACCTGGAGAACAGAGGCGTGGCTTGGTTTTCACTAGAGAACAGAGCCGTGGCCTGCTTCTAACGGGTGGAACGTGGCAAAGCGGAGAGGATAGCGCTTCCATGTGCTGCATCTCATCATGAAAGGCTTGGGCCACCCCGCCACCCACTCTCATGCTGGGAGCCACACGCGTCCCCTCACCTCATCTCCCACAAAGGGACCCGTTTGTTGCCCATTCTGGAGGACAATGACCAGAAAAAGGACAGAGTGCCAACCCCTGAGTTGCTGTCGCTCCAGCTGGGCCTTGTCCCTTATCCCCAGCCCAGGGGGGCTCTCCGAGGTCACTTCTGGTCGGATCTCCCCTCAGTCTCTCCTTGTACACAGTGGGACATCGCTGGAGTCAGGAGCAAGTGAGAGACTCAGGGTTCAACTCTGGGCCTTACCATTTTCCAGTCGCCCTGTTGGATAGGTGTGGCGTAGGCTGGCTCCATTTTCCTGCCTCTAAAATGGGGCTACTCTGTTGTAGGTTACGTGGAGGGAAGGGAGTGTGAGTTAAGCAGCCGGATGGGCCTCAGAGGATATTTTGAGGACAGAGGGGAATATTCAGGAGACCGAGAGAAGAGTACGGAGGGGAGGGGGTGAGGCACTTGCCTTGCATGCTGCTGACCCAGCTCACATCACCCTGAGCACAGAGCCAGGAATAGCCCCTGAGCACCTCTGAGTATACGTCATGAGAGGCCCAGCACCCAAACAAACAAAAATCCAATAAAGGAATATTCAGAATATTCAGAAGAAGACAGGCCATTGCTGGGAGGAATCAATTCCAAAAGCCCGTTTGGTTCCGAACGCCGATGACCTTGAAATTTCAAGGGGGGAGATCAGGGCTCTCGAATTCCTCTGGACTTCCTTTTCCGACCATCCAAGCACCTCCTCCCACCCCTCCCACCCCTCCCTCCCCAACCCACCCCCAGCCCTCACTTGCCAGTTTGGATTAGGGGGTCCCACTCGCTGCCGCTGGGTGATGTCTCAGCCCCAGATTTATTTTTCCAGCTGCGAGAACTGCTCTGTTTAATCGCTCCCATCCAGCTCCCCCCTGTGATTGAACCGGAGAGCGAGTGTTTGCTTAACACCCGCAATGTCCAGCTCCCAGAAAGACAGAAAGACAAGACGTGCGGCCGGCGCTGGGTCCCCTTCAGCCCGCTCGAGAACCAGAGCTGGACAAACATCGCTGGGGTCTGACCAGAAGAACCACAGGCTTCTCTGGCGCCCCCACTCCCACCCGCAGCCACCCCCCCCAGGGACTGCTCGGCTCTGGATCCCCTTACCCCCTCCTCCACCCAGACGGCTCTCTCTCGGGGTGTCGTGCCAGGAAGACAGGGTTTCTGGGGTTTCGCCTCCCAGCTACTGTCTCTGAGCCACAGAAATGCAGTGGCAGGAGCAGCCGCGCAGACTGCAGGCTCCCCACAGCCCCTCAGTCGCTGCCTGGTGGGGGGGACAGGATGCTCAGGTCTGGTGCCCCAGCCCTCCTGACTGCCCCACTATCAGAGGCCTTCCTCCCGCTCACTCGCTCACTCCTGCTTCCCAACTCTCTCCCTGCTTGCTCTTCTCTCTCTCTCTTTCTCTCTCTCTCTCTCTCTCTCTCTCTCTCTCTTCCTTGTCTTCCTTATTCTCCCTTTATAGGTCTTCAGGGTTTACATCTCTCCCCTCTCCCGCCCTCGCCCTCCCTCTGTCTCTCCCTCCCTCTCCCTCTCTCCTTCTCTCTTCCTCTTCCTCCCTCCTCTCCCTCACTTTCCCTCCTCTTGCCCTCTTCCTTCCTCTCCCTCCCTCCTCCTCCCTCCCTCTCCCTCTTCTCCCTCCCTCTCCCTCCTTCTCTCTCCCTCCCCTCCCTCCCTCTCCCTCCTTTCCTATCCCTTGCTCACCCTCCCTATCTCTCTCCTCTCCCTCCCTCTTCCTCCCTCTTCTCCCTCACTTTCCCTCCTCTTGCCCTCTCCCTTCCTTCCCCTCCCTCCCCCTCCCTCCCTCTCCCTCCTTTCTTCTCCCTCCCTCTCCCTTCCTTCCCCTCCCTCCCCCTCCTTTCTTCTCCCTCCCTCTCCCTCTCTCACTCTCCCTATCTCTCTCCCTCTCCCCCTCCCTCCTCTCCCTCACTTTCCCTTCTCTTCCCCTTCCCTCCCTTGCCCATCCCTCTCTCCCTCTCCCTCCCTCCTCTTCCTCCTTTCCTTCCCTCCCTCTCACTCTCTTCCTCTCTCCTTTTCTCTCTCCCTCCTCTCTCCCTCTCCCTCACTTTCCCTCCTTCTCTTCCCCTCTATCTTCCTCCTTCTCCCTCTCCCTCCTCCCTCTCCCTCCCTCTCTCTCCCTTCCCCCACCCCCTCTCTCCCTCTTTCCGCCCCACCCCCATCTCCTTCTCTCTCCTGTCCCAGGCTGGTTCTCAGTCCCCACCTTACCCACGAGCCCCTCTCTTCCTGGGTCCATGCCCTCCACCAACCACCAACCTCCCTGGTCGTCACGGCTAAAACTCCTCCTCAAGCCGCAGCTTTGCACCCCACCACACCCCATGGCCCCTAGTCCCCCGAAGAGTTCCCTTCCTCCCTGCGCGAACTTCCCTGGGCATGGAGCTGGCCACGTTGTCTTCCCCAGCCAGCCCCAGCTCACCGTCCATGGCAGCACAGGGTCTCTGAAGCCACGCGGCACCCACTGCTCTGCACCTTGCCGTCTCGTCTGGAGCCTTTGAGCTCAGAGGCTGGAACCTGGGGCTCCTGAATGCAAAGTGGGAGCTCAGTCATCTCCCAAGTCCCTGCCTTTCTGTTTTATTTGTTTACTAATTAATTAATTAATTTTTGGCTTTTTGGGTCACACCCAGCGATGCACAGGAGTTACTCCTGGCTCTGCACTCGGGAATTACTCCTGGCGGTGCTCGGGGGACCATAGGGGATGCTGGGAATCGAATTGGGGTCAGCTGTGTGCAAGGCAAACAAGTACCCTACCCACTGTGCTAATGCTCCAGCCCCGCCTTTCTGTTTTCGAGGCAGAGAAGCAGACCGAGGTCAAGCACCTAATTCCCGGTGTTGTCTCTCTGGCCGGGGGGTGGGCCACCCACATACGGGCCACACTGAGGCACTGCTATGAGGCTCCGGAGAAGTGTCTGGGAGCCGGGCCTCTATCTGCCCACCTGTAAAATGGGACCGGCTGTGGCACTGACATGAAACAGGACCCCAGGTGGGGGGCAGGGGGGCCTGGCACAGGCTAAGGCAGTGAGTGTTTGGGGAGTGGGTGAGTTGAATTACCTCTGGGATCAACGATGACTCCTGGGAGGGAGGTGCCACCGCAAAGCTCCTGCCAAGCTATGCCTCGCTTCTCCCCTGACGGTACTGGGTTCCAGGGCCGCCTAGCCTCGACCCCAGCAGCCCCCTCCCCAGCGCCCTTCCAGCCCACCACCACCACCACCATGCTGGGACCCGAGGCCGGCCGGGTTCAAAGGGCCCCCCCATGCCTCCCACCACGGACACAATAGCGCGTTCCCCACGGACCCGGGCCCAGCCGGAGAAGAAAGGGCAGGCAGGAGATCAAACGGGGGCGGGAAGGAAGACAGCGCCGACAGCGCGGAGGGGCGCGAGGGAGCCGCGCGAGTAATGACTTCCATCCAAGTCCCTTCCCATAAACCCGCAGCCCTTTGAAGCCCGCGTTCCTTTAATAAAACGCGCGATTATTAATGGCCCGAGCCGAGCTTTCTGGGCAGGACAATCGCCGCCTCCCCGGGGCCCGCGCCTGGGAAAGCGCTCAGTGGCCGGGCGGATGTCGCCAGATGCCAGCGCCCGCGGGCCCTCCGGGGCTGGGCAGCGGGGCGGCGGTGGCAGGGGCACCCGCAGGCCCACCAGGGCTCGGGGGCTGCTCTCTTCCCCCCCTGACCGGGCCCTGGAGGGCCAAGAGCTCGGCTTTTCGCTGCCCACCTTCTCCCGCGGGGCTAGGAGGGCAGGAGTGGGCACCGCGGAGGCCTTGGCGAAGCTCACGGCAGGGACAGGAGAGATGACAGAGGAGACGGGAGCTTGGGGACAGGAGCTGGTGTGAGTTTTCCACGTTCCAGGCTCCTCCAAGGCCCTTCCCCAGCCTGGTCTCTCTCTCCTCACACCGCTTCCTCCCTGCTCATCCCCTCCCAAGTTCCAGTTCAAGGTCAAGGCCCTCTGTTGATTGCCTCTTGTCCCCTAGAGCACCCCAACCACCTCCAAGGAGTATCTAGCCATGCCCACCAAGGTCAGCCACTGCCTAGACCCACCGCTGTCCTCCAGCCCCGCCGGCGGTGAGAGAATATCTCCTTGGGGGGCACCCCATGCCCCTCGCAGGCTCCATATCCAGGTGGAAGGCTTGGAACTAGCTGTGTTCCATGTCCATCCGGATCTGAAGGTGGCACTCCGACGCTTCCCTGGGCCCCTCTGCACCCAAAGGGCACAACTCACAGCTTTCTGGTATCACTGAGTTACATAGCCCCAAGCAGAAGGATTGTGTGTGTGTGTGTGTGTGTGTGTGTGTGTGTGAGAGAGAGAGAGAGAGAGAGAGAGAGAGAGAGAGAGAGAGAGAGAGAGATCTCCCGCACCCCCTCCTCCTGGTCAGAACCCTCAAGCAGAAGGATTGTGTGTGTGTAAGAGAGAGAGAGAGAAAGAGAGAGTGAGTGAGAGAGAGAGAGGGAGAGAGAGAGAGAGAGAGAGAGAGAGAGAGAGAGAGAGATCTCCCGCACCCCCTTCTCCTGGGCAGAACCCTCAAGCAGAAGGCGCCCTTTCTCCAAAACTAACATCCACCTTGGGGCGAGCTGGTGGCTGAGGTGTGCTGGCTCGGAACAGAGACATAGACGCGAAGGAACAGGAGAGCAGGCCCCCCCTCACCCACCGCAGCCCCCCTTGCCCCCCGGGCCGGGACCTCCCTGGGCTTCCGTTTCAGCATCTCCCAGATGAGAGGGTTGGGCTGCTGGAACACTGGGGAGGGTGGGGCGCCTCTAAGTCACATTCGAGCCGCCGGCGCGTGTGTCTGGGTGAGGGTGAGTTCTTGGCACCAGGGGCAGGCGGTCCCCAAGAGGAGCCTAAGAGACAGGGCTGATGACTTTGAATGGACGGGAATTAAGGGACAGAAGAGTGTAGAGAGACCATGTCGTGCTCAAAAGGACAGGAAATAAGCTCAGTGGGAGGTGGGGACCCCCAGTGCCCTCACTCTCAAGAGGGCCGGCCACAGGCCTCTAGTGCCAAGGCCACGCAGACGAAGCCTGCAGAGGCCCCCTCTTTCCTGGAACCGCCACGTTCTCTCCTCCTGCCGCACCGTCCCCTTGCTGCAGAGGGCAGGGCCTCCCGGAAGGGACAAGTGACCAGCTCAGCTGTCCTCCCCGTGGTCTCCGTTTGCGCCCCACTCGCCTTGGCGCTTCTCGCGCTGAGCTCCCTGAGCTCAGTGTCTTTCCAGCACAAGGAACCTGGAGTGCTGGTGGGAGGGTGGTTTCCCTCCTTCCCCGCTCTATCGGGGGTCCGGGACTCTTCTCCCCAAGCACTTGGCCACAAGGGGCAGGCTTGGAGCTGGGCAGTCTCTGGGTGGTCTGACATGCATGATTCGGGGGTCCAGAGGTTGCCCATTCCTTCCTTGAGTTTGGGTTGGGAAGACCCCCCCCTCCCCGGATGCCCCTCAAGAACGGTAAGAATATGAATGCCAGCAGCACCGACATTTCTGGAGGGGCAGGGCCTTCGCCACCCCTCCAACCCTGGCTCCATCAGTCACTTCCTCCTGGAAGAGACATCTCTGGTTTCTGTCTCTGCCCCGTCGTTCCTGTGCCGGAACCTGGGGTTGGTGGGAGGGCTGATACCACTCCCCAACCGGCCTGCTCACAGTGGCAGAGGGGGAGAGTCACCAATCACAGCCCAGGGACCCCTCTCCAGCTCAGCCACCCCCAGGGGATGCGTCTGGGGGTAGAGGGAGGAGCCAGGCAGTGGGGACAGAACAAAGGACTGAAATCCAAAAGGCGGAGGATGGAGCAATGTGGGCCAGAGGCCTTCCAGGCCCTTGATGTCCTGGTGGGGCATTGAGCTCCGGGCTGTGGTCAAGGAGTGGCAGCTTCTGCCCGGTCCAGCCAGCCCCGGTGAGAGCCAGCTGCGGCCCGCCAACTTTCCATGACACTTTCCATGACATCACAGGCAGCCGGGGGTGGGGATATAGCTCTACCCTCTCTCTTCCTTCCAGCCTAATATGCTACCCAGACCCCTAGGCCAGAGGGGGAGGCATCATCATGGAAAGCTGCCAGGAGCTTAGGAAGTGGCCAACGGCTGCCCCGCATGGGAAAAGCCCAAATCTCTGGCCGTGGAGGGATGGTGAGACAAGTTGTGCCATGATACGCTCCTCCATGCCAAGGGGTCCTGAAGAACTGCTCCAGTGTCTCTTCCTCTGACTCATTCCATTAAGCGTCACCCACTCCAGTGCTGCTCAGATAGCCACAAAGCACAATTTCGTCTTTTCTCCTCATTGAACTCTAGGCAAGAAGTTGGCGACGATGGTTTACAGGATGATGTTTTAGGGGGTCGAGTCCTGATCTCTCGATAATGCTTTCTACCGCATCATCCCCACCACCCACCTCTTACAACCACCCGGTGCCCAGTTTCTTAGACCCTCTCCCCTGCCAATGTTTCTTGTGCTCTAGTGAGCTCAGTTCTGCTCTCTGACCCTAAGAATTGGTTTTTGTTTGCCTTTATCTGACCCTGCTGCATTCTATTCCATATCTGGGGGAGAACATCTCAGATTTGTCCTTCTTCTGACTCATTCACTAAGCGCGACCCCCTCCAGCTCCGTTCAGGTTGTAGCCAAAAAGCACCACTTCATCTTTTCTCCTAACTGAAACTGTTCCATTGTGTTTCTCTCTTTATGCGGCCGTGTCTTTCTCTACTCGTCTGTCGCTGGGCAACGAGGCTGTTTCTAAATCTCAGCTATTGCACCGAAAACATGAACATGGACACTTCTGAAAACTATGTTAACACAGCAATAATAAGAGAAAATTCTAAAAGCACAGCCCAGCTATCGTGCAGAGTGCTACCCTGGTGAGACGCACGCATCAAACGAGTGTTTTGGTTTTGGTTATTTTCCATGGGTGTTCTTTGGATAGATACCCAGGAGCAAGGACTGGAGCAATAGCACAGCGGGTAGGGCATTTGCCTTGCATGTGGCCAACCCGGGTTGATTTCTCTGTCCCTCTCAGAGAGCCCGGCAAGCTACCAAGAATATCCTGCCTGCACTGAAGAGCCTGGCAAGCTCCCCTTGGCGTATTTGATATGCCAAAAACAGTAACAAGTCTCACAATGGAGACGTTACTGGTGCCTACTCGAGCAAATCGATGAACAACAGGATGACAGTGAGACAGTGCTACCCAGGAGCAAAATTTCTGTATTATATAGTTGGTGCATTTTGAGAAATCTTCTATAGTGGGGGAGGTGGAGCCAGCTTCCAATCCCAGTACTCATGGGGGTGTGGGCACTATTTCCCTCACCTTCCAGGACTCATCTCTGGCATTTCTGCTGCGGGAAAGTCTCATTAGTATGAGGCGATCCCTCACGGTCATTCTAATGTGAATTTTTCTGACGGCAAGTGATCAGTGGCATTTCCCCCACGTGTCTGTGGCCCTTCTGCCTGTTTTCCCTGGGGATGTGTCTGTTCAGTCCACCCCCCCCCCCCGTGTTTTCAGAGTGTTGCTCAGAAATGTGTTTTCCCTATCCCAGGTACTAACCATTTGTCAGTTGTACAATGAGTGAATTTTTTATTTTATCCCATGCTAGGGTGTCTTGCTTATTAATCAATAAGTTAGTGGATTTTATTAATGTTATTATAGTTCAGGTAACATGGTTGGAATGATAGTGTTAGCTTTTATGGTTTTTGGTGTACACAGTTCCTGCTCCTTCACTAGCACCAACGTGTCCAGCTCCAGTGACCACTGTCCTTATGTCACCTGCCTCTTCCCTCTGGCCCCCTTCCCACTGCTAGGGAAGCAATCTCCGTTCTGCCGTCAGAGGCCTATTTGACTTCAGAACACTGTTCCCTTGTTTTGTCTCTCTCTATACCACAGATGAGAGGAACAATCTGTATTTCCTCTTCTCCATCTTTACATTTTTTTTTAAGTTAAACAAGTTTATTTGGGAAATGACTAAAGAGAAAGGAAGGAGGAGGGAAGAGGTGGGAGAGATACGCGTCCAGCAGAGAACACGACCTTCTCCAGAGCTAAAAGAACAAGGTACACATCCCAGGCAGGAACGTGTGGGCCACGTCCCCACACATGGGGAAATGGGGAAATGCACCGGAAGGAAAAAAGTCCACATCTCAGGGGAAGATGTGGGTCAAAAAAGCCAGAGCAATAGGACAGTGGGTAGGGCATTTGCCTTGTACGTGACCAACCTGGGTTCGATCGCTGGCAGTCCATATAGTCCCCTGACACCGCCAGGTGTAATTCCTGAATGCAGAGCTAGGAGTCACCCCTTCACAAAGCAGGGTGTGCCCCCCTCAAACAAACAAACAAAAAACAATGGCAACAACAAAAGAGACCCTCCTTCTGGCTTATTTTATTTAACACTTCCATCCACGTTGCAGAAGATGGAGCTGTCTTTGTTTCTTAGAGCTGTGTAACAAACATTCTTCTATGCATCCCTCCCACAACCTCTATCTATGCATTTATCTGCTGTCCGTCATTTGTGTTTGCACTTCCTGGCAATGAACGTAAGTGTGCATATATCTTTTCAAATTACTGGTTTTTGACTTTTGAGATAGATGTCACAAAATGGGATGGTTGGATTGTCAGAGAGTTCTGTTAGTTTTTATTTTGTTTTCTGTTTTTTGCTTTTTTTTTTTTTTTTTTTTTTTTTGCTTTTTGGGTCACACCCAACGATGCACAGGGGTTACTCCTGGCTCTGCACTCAGGAATTTCTCGTGGCAGTGCTCAGGGAACCATATGGGATGCTGGGATTCGAACCCAGGTCGACCACATGCAAGGCAAACACCCTACCCGCTGTGCTATCGCTCCAGCCCCTCTGTTAGTTTTTAAAAGAAGTTTCCGTGCTGATTCCCAACCGTGCGCAAGGGTTCCCTTTTCTGAGCATCTCCACCAACACTAGCTGTTTCTAGTCTTTTTGTTGGTCTGTTTTGGGGTCACACTTGGAAGTGCTCAAGGGCCGACTCCTGGTTCTGTGTTCAGGGATCACTCCTGGTGGAATCTGGGGATCATATGGGGTGCCGGGGATCAAACCCAGATCTACCATGTACAAGGCAAGCAGCTTATCTGCCGTGCTATCTCTCTCCAGCCCCCACTCCATCTTATTTTTGCTATATGGCATGTCGCTGGTATCAGAGGATCACTCCTTGTTGTTTTGATTGGCATTTCCCTGATGACAAGTGACAATGAACACACTTTTCTATGCCATTTCTGGATATCTTTTTGTTTCAGTGAAGGTTTCTGTGTGCATAAGCTTTTCAGTTTGATGTGATCCCACTGGTTAATTGGGGTTTTGTTTCCTTGCCTTTACAATCAAATGCCCGAGAATATCACAGCAGCCAGCATCATGGAATTTTTCCCCAATTCCATGACATTTTTTTTAATGTATTTTATGGTTTCTTGTTTAACATGAAAGTCTTCAATCCACTTTGAGTTGGTCACATTTCTGCATGGTTTGAAATGGTTCTTTCATTTCCTTCTTTTTCGTATAGTTGCCCAGCTTTCTCAGCACCATTTAGTCAAGACTCAGTCTTCATTTTATACTCCTGACTCCTCTGTCATAAATTAAACATCCATATATATAGATATATAGATGGACATTTAATATGTATTAAATATATATATGAAGATTTAATTCTGGGCTTTCAGTTCTCTTCCATTTTTCTGTGTGACTACATTTATGGTCCAATGCCACATTGTTTTGATTACTATAGCTTTGTACTCATGTTTGAAGTCGGGGCCTCACATTCTGGGGAGAGGGCAACTCAGAGAAGGGATCACCAAGTATAATGCTGTCGGAGGCCATGCGGGGGAAGGGTGATGCGGGCTGAATGTGGTCTAGAGACTGAACACAGTGGCCACTCAACACCTCTATTGCAAATCACAACACCTAATGAGAGAGAGAGAACAAAAGGAAATGCCCTGCCACAGTGGCAGGGTGGGGTGGGGGGAGATGGGATTGGGGAGGGTAGGAGGGATGTTGGGTGTACCGGTGGTGGAGAATGGGCACTGGTGAAGGGATGGGTTCTCAAACTTTGTATGGGGGAAACATGAGCACAAAAATGTATAAATCTGTAACTGTACCCTCATGGTGATTCACTAATTAAAAATAAATAAATTAAAAAAGAGCAACAACAACAACAAAATAATGCCTTCATTATTTTTTCTCAGCATTTCTTCGACTATTAAGGGTGTCTTGTGGTTCCATATGCATTTCTATAACATTTGTTCTATTTTCTTGAAGAAAGCCACTGGAATTGTGATAGGGATTTTATCGAATCTATATAATGCTTTGAGTGGGATAATCTTACCAATAATCACGATCACGAAATCCCGTTAATCACTGATTTCTCGGGCGGGCTCAGTAACCTCTCATTTCGTTCTTTCCCTGAGATCTTAGAAGTCTATCTTGACTCGGCCCTCCCAAGGATGTCGCACTGGGGGCTCTTTCAGGGTCAGGGGAATGAGATCCAGCTTGTTACTGGATTTAGCATATGAATACACCATGAGAAGCTTGCAAGGCTGTCCCATGTGGGCAGGAAACTCTCAGAAGATCGCCAGTTTCTCCCACAGGGAGAAGTAGGCTAAAGATATTGCATGGCCGCAAAGCGGCTGTGCACTTCTGAGAGCTTGCTTTTAAGTCTTTCTCTGGATGTTGGCCATTGATGGGATTGCACACACCTGGTTCCTCTGCCAGTACTTTCACGCATGAGGCCTGTCTGAACATGTGGAGAGGAGCCTCCAGCATAGCTGTAGCTAGGTTCCAGTGGTCTTCGGCTGCTGGGAGCTCTGCTCAGGGTGGGGAGGGAAGCTGGAGCCCATCCCCTCCAAGGGGCCCCGGGGAAGACAGCCAGGTGTTCGGGCAAGAGACTCTCTGACTTACCAATAATACTTACCAACAATACTCATGCTTAGACTATAATCACGGACTATCTATCCATCTTTTTGTGTCTCCTATATGTTTTAACAGTGACCTAAGCTTTCAATGTACAAGCATTTTAACTCCTTTATTAAATTGATTCTTAACTATTTAATTTTCTTGATCTGATTGTGGATGGGATTGATTTCTTGATTTTTTTTCTCTTCTAATTCTTTGTTTGCATATAGAAATGCAAGAGGAGTTTGCATATTAATTTTGCAGCCTGCCACTTTCTTGCATTGGTTTATTGTTTTTAATACATTTTAGCTACATCTTTAGGATTTACTATGAACATTAATATATCATATATAAATAATGATAGTTTTATTTTCCATTTTTTAGTGGGGTTACACCTGGAAGCATTCAGGAATTGCTCCTGTCTCTGTGCTTAGGTATCATTTCTAGCAGGGCTCAGGAAACCATATGGGGTTACAGGTACCAAATCTAGATCGGTTACATGGAAAGCAAGGGCCCTACTGGCTGTACTATCTCTCTGGCCTCTTATTTTTCTATTTAATCTCCTTTTCTTGCCTAAATTCTCTGGCTAGAACTGTCTATGCAATGTTCAATAATTGTGGTGAGAGTCAACAAATTTGGCTTCTATCTAACCTTAGAGGAATATATTTTATTTTTCACCATTTAGTATAATATTATTTGTAGATTTGTTGCACATTGCTTTGACTGCGTTAAGGTATGTTCTTCCTATCCCCCTTTTATTTATAGGGTTTTTCTTATTTGGGGGCCATACCCAATAGTGTTCAGGGGCTATTTCTGGCTCAGTGGTCAGAAGAGATTTCTGCCAGTGCTGAGGTGAGGTGGGACCATATGTGGCTCAGGGATCGAACCAGGAGCATTAGTGACATGCAAACAAGCACTTTAGCCCCGATATGCCCCTTCTCTCCCTCCCTCTTTCTCTCTCTCTGGCCCCTCATTTACAGTGATTTAAATCTTGTTGATAGCTTCCTCTAACGAATGATATGATTGCATGACTTTATCTTTCCTTTTGTCAATGTGATGCATTGCATTGACTGATTTGCTTACATCGGATTATCCTGCATCACTGGAATAGTTCCCACTTGGTCATGATGCTCTTAACGCATTGTTGAACTCAGCTCAAAAACGTTTTGACGAGCATCTTGGCATCCATATTTACTGGGGCCATGGGTTGTGGCTTCCTGTCGGGTGCATTCTGCTTTCATATCAGGATGATGTTGCCATGCTAAAAAAAGTTTTAGAAAGAATTCTCTCCTCTTCAGTTTTGGAGAAGAGCATGAGAAGGGCAGGAAATCAGTGGTCACTGTGGAAGCTTCGGTAGAACTTACCAGTGACACCATCTGAGCTGGGGCTTTTACAAGTCTCTTAGAGAGAAGTTGGGTCCACGCTCAGTGGTGAAGAGCCAGGCATGGAATAGTGAAGCCAGATGATCTCTTTTAGACACATTTGCTGACAATTAATGTTCCATTTGTGTGTGAAGTGTATGAAAAATCTTCAAGGGCACTGACAAGGTCCTGCAGGCTCTGACCACCACCCCCTCAGCCCACCTCCTTCCGTTCGTCCCCTCCCTTGGTTCCCTGCAGCCACAAAAGCCTGCTGTCAGCAGCTCCCTGGACCCAAGCCTTGTTCCAGTGCCGTCTCCCCACCCAGCCTGAAACCCCTGGCCACCCCCAATACCACATCGCATTCATCCCCCTTCCGGCCTGTGCTGAAATGCAACTTTCTCAGAACTCTTGTTCTTTTCATTTATAAGGCTGGTTGCAACACACCATCGTAAATCCACGAGCCTGTTATTGGGATTGTGTTTGCCTTTTTCCTCAGGCGTGTTAATTCACCTCTCGATCCTGGGGCCCTCAGACAGGGCTTTGCAATGGGGAGAGCTCAGCAAATGTCAGCTGAAGGGTGGGCTGGGTTGGACCCGACACACGCGTTGATGTGGCAAGCATTAGGCCTGTCTACCCCAGGCCAGGGGCTTTATATGCATGAATTAAGAGGTGACCTATTCTTGGTGGACTCACTCAGTTTGGTAGACTGCAAAACAGGAAGAGAGAGAGAGAGAGTGTGTGTGAGAGAGAGAGAGAATGAGAGAGAGAGAGAGAGATCTGCCTGAAGCCATGAAGTTAGCAGGAGACGGAAACCAGGCCTTGATTTATGATGATCTTCAAGCCTTACTTTTGTTGTTTTGTTTTTCTTGGGGGGCCACAGCCGGCAGTGCTCAGAGATGACTTCTGACTCCTGACTCCGCACTCAGGCCTCACTCCTGGTGGTGCTCAGGGGACCATATGGGGTGCTGGCTATGAAACCCGGGTCAACCGCATGCAAGACAAGGGCCCTATCCAATGGATATCTGCTCCAGTCCCCCCAAGGACGACCCTTTTTAACTAAAAAAGGAGGAGAAGAGGCTGGAAGGAAAGAGAGCCGGCGTGGATCAGAGTGACCGTTGAGTCGCCTGGGGGAGGGGAGGGAACAAAGTGACTTCATTGTCTGCTCTGAGATGCCCAGCTCTTCTTTGAGGTGCCTGTATTTCATTTACAGCCAGAGCCCAGGAGGGACCAGAGGGAGAGTATGGCAGTAGAACACTTATAAAAAAATTTTATTTTTATAAGGTTGTTCACATTAATTGATTACATTCAATATTTCAACACCAATCACACCACCATTACACCTTCCCTCTACCATTACTTCACATTTTCCCACCACCATTCAAGCCTGCCTGCCAGGGGCAGCACTGTAACACTGTAGCACTGCGTCACTGTATCACTGTCTTTCTGTTGTTCATCTATTTGCTCAAGTAGGCACCAGTAACGTCTCCATTGTGAGACTTGTTGTTACTGTTTTTGGCATATCGAATACTCCACGGGTACCTTGCCAGGCTCTGCCGTGTGGGCAGGATACTCTCGAGAGCTTTCCAGGCTCTCTGAGAGGGATGGAGGAATCGAATCCAGTTCAGCCACGTGCAAGGCAAATGCCCTACCCGCTGTGCTGTTGCTCCAGTCCCGGGGCAGATGCTGGATAATTTATTTTTCTATTGTTTATTATGAATATCAGAGAGGTCGAGCTTCTGGAATTCAAAAATTGTAAATGGCTGGGGTCCAGAGACATCTCTGTAGGGAGAAGAAATCCGTTTTGCGACTCATTTGGGAGTCTCTGGATCAAGGCCCTGGCTATGCCCTGAGATAGCGCCCAGAGGCAGATTGTGGGCGTGACAGCCAGGACCCCAAGGAAAGGGCCAGCCAGTTCCCGCTGCCACCATGTGGCCCGGAGCCTTTGTCCTGGAACCCGCACACCTGGGTTTTGCTTCTGGAAGCATGTGGCCTGCGGGGTTTCACCTGGAGTGGGCGGAGAGGGCACGCCTGCTCTCTCTGAGGTGCCCAGGTGGAACTGGCGTGGTACGGGGTTGGAGAAGTCTCTGATGAGCTGCTGTCTTCCAGGATTCAGGCAGCAGGACGCTTGCCTTGCGCGTGGCCAACTCAGGTTTCATTCTCAAACACCCCGTAGGTTCCCCCTGGGTGCTGCCAGGATTGATCCCCGTGCGCAGAGCCAGGACGAAACCCTGGGCGCCCCCAGATGTGGCCTCAAAGCAAAGCCCTAAGGAGTGAAAACCATCAGAGCCCTGCGCCAGACACTGGTGTCTCCCAGTACTGAACAGCCTCCGTCCTGATGGAGCCCCGTGACTTCCCCAGACCCCAGACCCCTGCTGCCCCGCGGGACGCACGCTGTGCCCAAGCCCCGCCCCGCCCCCGAATTCCTGCCCACGAGACCACCTGCCATCGGAGCCACGCCCACGGAAGGTGAGAGCTGCAGACCCCGTCAGTCAGTGAGACCTACACCCCCTCATTTCCTTATCCCTTTTCTCACAGCCTAGAAGGAGGAGGAATGCTCTTCCCTCTCACCTCCTCCCTCCCCGTCTCACGCCCCTGTGGTCCCCCGGACTCGGGAGGAGCCACGCAGCCCACCCCCAAAGATCTCACTCGCTCGCACGTGATTTCGTTTTGCTTTATGCATCCCAAATGGCCCGCCCCACGGGGGCAGGGTCTGCAGTGAGTTGCTGCTGGCGGAAGCGGGAGGCTGGGGTTTGGAAGCCAGATGCAGCTGGACTTTTCCCGGCCGTGGAGCCAGTGTGATTTCCAGTCGTCAGCAGCCACCCAGGGCCGCTCCATCCACCCCGTCACTCACCAAACCAACACATGCGGACCAGCCGAGGGGACCCAGGCGGTGTGCCTGGCTAGGGGCAGGGTAGGAAGAGGGATCGTGTCCACGGCCCGCCTGGAGCAAATATTGGTGTCAGAGAGAAAAGAGAAGGGGATGGATGGACCATGGGGGGTGAGGATGGACCCCATGGATGGAGGTGAGGGGAGGCCAGAAAGAAAAGAGCCAGAAGGGAGAGCTGTGTGCGCTGGGAAGCAGCGTGGCCCTGGGTACTAGAAGGGAGACACAGGGATAGAGAGGGGGGAAGAGAGAGAGGGAGGGAGGGAGGGAAGGAGAAAGGGCGAGAGAGAGAAAGAGGGAGAGGAGGGGGGAGATGGAGGGAGAGAGAAATGGAGGTAGAGAGAGGGAGAGATGGAGGGAAAGAGAAGACGAGGAGAGTGGGAGAGGTGAGGAAGAGAGAGGAAAATAGGGAAGGAGAGAGGGAGGAATAAAGAGGTAGAGAGAAGGGAGAGAGAGAGACAGAGAGAAAGGGAGAGAGAAAGAGGGAGCGAGGGAGCGAGAAGGGATTAGGGCATAGACCTAGCATGCAGCTGACCCCAGTGCGATCTCTGATGCCGTGGGTTTCCCTGAATACCACTGGTGCCTCCGTGGAGGCCTCTAAGCCCCAACAGGTGTAGTCCTGGAGGCCCCTGAACACGACCAGGTGGCCCCAGATCATCCCCAGTGCTGGAGGATCCAAGCACCACCACATCCTTGGGCTCTAGCCTCGAATACTTCAGGGCACGCCCGAGAGAGGAGGTCATGGGCCCCTCCTCCCAATAGCTCATCCCTGGGGCTGGAGCAATAGCACAGTGGTAGGGCGTTTGCCTTGCACGCGGCCGACCCGGGTTCGATTCCCAGCATCCCATATGGTCCCCTGAGCACTGCCAGGGGTAATTCCTGAGTGCATGAGCCAGGAGTAACCTCTGTGCATCGCTAGGTGTGACCCAAAAAGCAAAAGAACAAAACAAAACAAAAAAAACACACACCAATAGCGCATCCCTCTGGAGTTACCTCCCAGAGTTGAGCACGTAGCCCTGTGACACAGAACTTAAACCAGTGAAGCCTCTGCTCCAGAGTAGCCAATTCCTAGTCTACAGACACCTCTTGTCACCGTCTAGCAGGACTCACACAGGAACGGGTCCCTGCCACGCTGCTCACAAGAGCAAGACCCCATCGGGAGCTCCCGAGCTGCCCAGCCGTGGATTCAGAGTGGAACCGTGTTCTCTCCACGTGTTAAAGGAACTGAAGCCGACAGAGCCATCACCTGCTGGAGGGGACAAAGGGACTAAAGGTGGAGCAAGGTCCTGGGGTTGATTGTGGAAACAGGAAAGAAAGATTCATGGAAAATTCGGTGAAACTCAAATGAAGTCTGTAGGTTCATTGTTACTGGTGGGCCAGTGTTCATTTCTTAGTTTTGGATCCACGGTCCGTAGTTATGCAAGACATTCATATGAGAGAAGAGGGCTGAAACTTCCATGGAGACTTTGTCCAGTTTTTGCAACTTCTGCAACTTATCAGGGGCCCAAGGGTAGAGTTCCTGCTTCTCACGGAGAGGCCCTGAGTATCATGCCCTGTGTCACCCAACATCTCCAAGTCCCAGCTCTTGAACCTCAACCAGTGTGTGACTCCCTGAATCACAAGCTTAAAAAATGAACAACATCAGTAAAATTCTGGGTATTTGGGGGGAGGGTGTTTGATTTGGGGGCCACGCTGACAGCATTCAGAGCTTACTCCTGGCTCTTCACTCAGGGCTCACCCCTGGTGGGCTCAGGGGACCCTCTGGGGTGCCAGGGCTTGAAGACAGGTCAGTCATCTGCAAGGCAAACTCCCTACCGACTCTACCATCACTCCAGCTCCTAAAATTTAATTTTTTTCAAAAAGAGTCTTCACAGGGCTGGAGCAGCAGCACAGCGAGTAGGGCATTTGCCTTGCACACAGCCAACCCGGGTTCAATTCCCAGCATCCCATATGGTCCCCTGAGCACCGCCAGGAGTAATTCCTGAGTGCAAAGCCAGGAGTAACCCCTGTGCATTGCCAGGTGTGACCCAAAAAGCAAAAAAAAAAATAGTCTTCATTTCAAAATTAAAATGAAGTCTTAAGAAAACAAAACAATACAATGTAGAGAGCTCTATACTGCAGCAACAGATACGGATTAATACTAACAAGGTAGTACCTCTCCAGACGGTGGCTTTCATGCTTGTGTCCCAGATTCTTTTTCTTTTCTTTTTGAGCCTTGTTTACAAAGTTGCTCACAATACAGTTTTCCAGGTATTCAGTAGTCCAACACCAGTCCCACCCACCAACGTACCCCCCCTGGTTTCCCACCCATCCCATAAGCCTACTCCCTTCGCAGGCACAAAATAATTTACCTTATATTGCTCATTACAACAAACATCTCATAATGGTGTTAGTAGGGTCATAGCCTGAGGATTTACTGAGCCCTTAGGTGTGAGTTGTTGTTATTGTGTTATTGTTTTCACTCATCTACTTTTCTATGCTTCTCCTGGGCTGTATTCTCTATGAAGTTTGGAGGTGCTGCATGACTGCGTATGTGGCCGCATGCTGCAGGAGCTTTGGGGTGGGATGTTCAACTGCCAGCATCTCTCCATCTCTCTGAGATCCATCGTGAGGCCGGGTCGATTCTCTGGCAGCTGCGTGGGGGCCTGATGTGGTGGGTGGGTGGATCACTGGCAGGGAGGGGACTCCGTCTGCCCCCATCCTGCTAAGGCTCCAGTGATCTGGACCCAGTGAGTGCTGGGCCTGCCTGGGATAACTCAGCCGCCTGCATCTCCCTACCATCAGTCGTGAAGCTGGACCATTTCTCTGACAGCCGTGTCCCCAGTTCTCACGTTGAAGGCTGATGACTGCAATAGCGACTGGGGGGCAGAGGCTGGGCACTGGGAGAGTTCAGCACCCAACTCACAAAGGCTGTCACCAGGACACGCCATGAGGGCGACTCTCTGCCGTGTAATCTCAGCAAGCTGAGACGTAAGGGATCACGGTCTATCCATGGCCCCGACGGGAAACACCGTGTCTGGAATGGACCAAGACCAACAACAGCAAGGGGAGAAACGGTTCTGCAAGTTACCCTGCTGGGCCAAGAGCCCAGAGATGAGATGCCATGTCTAGCAGGTGTAGAACTTGGGTCCCAATTCCTAGCACCACATACATCCCCGGAGGCTCCAAGCACTGTCAGGGCTGGTTAACTTTCCTTGACCCAAAGACCTCAAGGAGGACAGGACGGAAGTGGTTGACTCCCACTCAGGATGTCTCAAACATGCACTCCCCTGAGGCTGGCCCTGGCCCCTCCTGCCCTGGCGGAGGGGGGGGGGGAGCAGGGAGGAAGGTAATGAGGTTCAGGGTCACTCACTGCTGCTCCGGCCTCCCCTGGCCCAGCAGGAGGAGAAGACCCAGCCCCAGGGGCGCTGCTGGCCGCTCCGCTCCGTGACAAATGCTCCATCATGGCCCTGACACCCCAGGGAGCGCCCGCCCGTTTCCCTGAGCTGCCCGGGGGGCGCCTTGGCTTCCCGCCTGGCCCCGGACACCACAGCGAGACAGGCATCTCCTCCCCCTGCGCCTTCTGGGGAGATGGAGCCCCATTCATCCCCGCTCTGCTCCCAGCCTGCCTGCGTGTGGTAAGCGCTTGTGCAACTTGGCAAGGCGGCCCCAGCCTGCGAGGTTCCCCGGGTGGGATCTGACTCTGGGAACACACAGAACCCCCACCAAGCAAGTGAACTTCGCGGCAGTGAGGCCAAGAACAGGAGGCTGGCGGGGTGGGGCGGGGCGGGGTGCAGCAAGCCCCCTTTAGAGAGCAACATACACACACACACACACACAAGCACACACAAGCACACACGCACGCACACGGCCTTGGCTGATTCTGGAACATCAGCTCGGTGGGAAGGGGCCACCAGGACCACAGTGCCCCTGTCCCCCTGGGTGGAATTTCAAAGGCAGAGCCCAGGAGGGGCGTCCGGGAGAGACACCCGCCTCCCATCACGATTGCCCCATTAGTGGTTTTGCATTGTTGGGAATCTCTTCGTCGAAGGCCGGGGATTGCAGCAATGCGGGGCCACACGCCTGGCTGGGCAGGGACATTCGTGGCCGGGAGCCCCCCGGGGAGGCCAGTGCATAAGTCTGCAGCGGGCCCCTCCGTTGAGTTCCGTCTTCTCCTGTGCCCCTCTGGGGAGGTGTGTGTGTGTGTGTGTGGGGTCTCTCAGGACCCTGAGGGGACCCGGGAGCTGGCATGCCAGGAGCCCTTGGAGGCTTCTTTCTCCATCCAGTGCCGTTACTAGCTGGGTCATCCACTGCAGGACCCAACTCTGCCCCCCTCGCTGGAAGCAACAACCTTAACTGTGTCTTCGGCCTCCTCGGCTCTAGCAGCCCGGGACCCCATGGAGAACGTTGCTCTGAAGTTCTAGATCAGGGGAACCAGGCCGCACCTGGACACCTCTGCCTGCAGGATTGGGGCTGCCCAGGGCCAGCTCCTTCTGAGGCTGGGTCTTCTTCCCGCTCTCAGGTCACGCCCTGCCCCCTTCTCCGGCCTGCCTGCCGCCTGCTCCATCCACTCGGCCTATTTCTCCTCCTGACTCATCCCTATCCCGTATGCAGGTTCTATCCTCACCGAAGCACTTCAGTGGGTCTCCTAAAACGCGTGAACTCTGTCAGTTGCTACGAGCCCATATCGTGTGTCGCCCTCCCCAGCCCGAATTCATATATGAAGCCCTAGGTCCTAGTGGGATGGTGATTGGAGACTGCCGGGGCCTGTAGGAGCTGGTGGGGTTTAGATGTGGTCTGAGGGTGAGGCCCTCCGGGGGGGATCAGTGTCCTTCTGAGAGGAGAAATCAGCCCCCCCACCTCTCCTCCCTACCCTCCCTCTGCCCTTCCCCTCCCAAGAAAGAAAACAACCAAATAATAATTTCACACGGCTTGTCCAGGCACACTGTTTGCATAGTCATCATCACAAAGAGGTGAGCAGTAAGGTTTTGGAAAAATAGAAATATAATTACTCAGGAAGAATAGAGGGAAAAGGAAGCAGTGTGTGTGTGTGTGTGTGTGTGTGTGTGTGTGTGTACGTATGTGTGTGAACATTCAGTGGAAAGATCGTGGATACTGAATAAGAGAAAAATAAAGAACTTCTGATGAAGTATGTTATTCATAAATATAGAGATTAATAGAAGCAGTCGCTAAAAGAACAATAAATGGCAGAATCTGGGTGGCAGAGACTGAAGGGACAGGAGACCCCTGTTTGTTTCTTGTCAAATCACTGTAAGATACACAGTCACAGGGTTGTTCATGATTGGGTTCAGTCATATAATGTTCCATTACCCATCCCTTCACCAGTGTACATTTCCCACCACCAATGTCCCACTTTCCCTCCCACCACCCTCCCCCCCTGTCTCCCCACCCCCACTCCATCCTGCCTCCATGGTGGGTACTTTCTCTCTCTCTCTCTCTTTCTCTATCCCTCTCTCTTTCTCTTTCCTTCTGGTCATTATAGTTTGTAACATAGGTACTGAGAGGTTATCATATTTATCCCTTTACCTACTTTCAGACTCACTTCTTGCCCAGAGTGATTATTCCCGACTATTAGAGACCACTGGTTTTTATATCAACTTTATTCTTTGAATTGTAATGCCATACACATATAACATGCTAATGAAACAGCAGGAAAAAGAAGGAAGGAAGGAAAGGAGAGAGGAAGAAGATGGTCATATGGTCATGCGGTCTAACAGCCCTAAGGAAAATAAACCAGGTAATGCGTGTGACTGGGTTTTGGGGGTGCTTGGCATTGAAGGGGAAGTCATGAGGCCTTTCCACAGTGCAAAATCAGGAACTAGAGGGGCTGGAGCGATAGCACAGCAGGGAGGGCATTTGCCTTGCACTCGGCCGACCCGGGTTCGATTCCCAGCATCCCATATGGTCTCCCGAGCACTGCCAGGATTAATTCCTGAGTGCAGAGCCAGGAGTGATGCCTGAGCATCACTGGGTGTGACCCAAAAAGAAAAAAATTAGGAACTACAGCATTTGGGGGCACCACTCCAGTCCCAGGGTTTGGCATGGGACAAGATTCAGAGATGGGTGCAGCCTGGCATGTTTTGAGGGGTACAGAGGCTGTTTGTGGGTATGCTGTGTGCAGAGCGGGGACACAGCCAGAGAGAAGTGGGGAGCCGGCTAAGGGGACCCCAAGGGGGTAGACTAATGACTGTCCACGAAGCAGGGTGTCAGGGCGGCCCCATGGGAAGGTCAGCACAGAGCAGGGTGAAGGGACTGTGGGACCTGAGCCAGGGGCTCAGTAGGTGAGTACGTGCAGACCAGGGATGAGGCTCTGGGTTCGAGTCCCAGCACGAAGAGAAGAAATAATAGACACGGCAGATCAGCCAGGCCCTGAGCAAGCGTCAAGGTGACCTTGCTTTCAAGAGTCCATGGAGGGAGCAAAAGGAAGACAGTCAGGCCTGAGAGTCTCGCTGGCCTGCTCCCCTAGTAAATATCCGGTGAACTGACCACCTAGGATGAGGATGAGCCACCATCCCTACTGAGGATGTCCTCACCCACTTTGACTTCAGCCTACTCTACTTGACACACAAAAGGATCTTGGAACCGAGCAGCTCGCTGCAGAGATGCCTCCGGATTTCACTGGGGCGCCTCAGACAGGGGTAAACATCCTTCCTCCACCTGCCCCCCGAAAAATCTCGGTCGCCGCCGACTTCCAGAACCCAATGAGAAGTGCAGGTAGGTGGATTCAGCGAAATTCCAGGCCTCAAGGGATAAGGGGTGAGCCGGTCCTTCTCATCAGCTCCCCATGGGACCCTGGAGGTCACACCCATGAGCTGCCTTCAGCTGCTATTTAAGCTCCTTCACAGCCATGATCCAGCCATGATCCAGAGACACGCAGAAGAATCACAGAGCCGAGAAGCTCGCTGCAGAGATTTCTCCAGACTCTAATTGTCTAAAATTGTAGAATTCCAG
Organism: Sorex araneus; assembly: GCF_027595985.1. Lineage (NCBI taxonomy): Eukaryota > Metazoa > Chordata > Mammalia > Eulipotyphla > Soricidae > Sorex > Sorex araneus. The sequence continues at coordinate 145,647,404 of NC_073307.1, read as the reverse complement.
GGACAAGGCCTTATGCTTTTCCTAACAAGCAATACAAAATACATTATCTAGCATCTACCTTTTTGACAGGTTTGAGCGGTGGCAGGAAAAATCAAAATAATGGTGGTGGGAAGGTGTAATGGTGGTGGGACTGGTGTCCAAATATTGAATGTAATCCATGACTGTGAACAACTTTATGAAAATTAATTAAAAAAATTTTTTTAAACCCTGCTCTATTTACCAAAGCAATTTCTCATCTATCACCAGTTTCTTTTACTTACTAAATGAACTGGTTGTAGTCAGAAAACATAACTAGGGGCTGGAGCAATAGCACAGCGGGTAGGGCGTTTGCCTTGCACGCGGCCGACCGGGGTTCAATTCCCATCATCCCATATGGTCCCCTGAGCACTGCCGGGGTCATTCCTGAGTGCATGAGCCAGGAGTAACCCCTGTGCACCACCGGGTGTGACCCAAAAAGAAAAAAAAAGAAAGAAAAACATAACTAGAAAATGTGTGTTGGGAGAGCGGGAGATGAGGGAGGTTGGGGAGGTTCATCTGCTCATAGTCCAACCTGGTCAAGGACCCTCATGCATTCCTTCCCCCCAAAACCCCAGACCCCACCTTCCCCTGACCCTTCAGTCTTACTGATCCCTGCCCTAGAGCTCTTGCTCTCTGCCATCTCTGTGTACCAGGCAAGGATCCACCCGTTTCCCTTGTTCCATCACCAGCTGTCCATGTTCTGAGACTCCGTTCCTGATTGCCTTCATTCCTACCCTCTTTCTCTGAAGCGCCTGCCTAGTGCTGGAGCCCTCGTTCCTATATGAGTTCTGGACGCTGTTGTCCCAGGAGGGAGGGTCAGTCACTTGGAGAGCAGAGGCTGAAAGCTGGACACAGCTCTTGCTCCCTCATTTTTCTGGCTGGGGGACTCTTCCCCCCACATCATCCTCCCACTTAGAGACATATCCTGTGGTAGAGAACAGAATAAGCTGAGGATTACAATGCGGACTAGTATTACCCCACAACAATGGCTCAAAATGCTACTCTGAGGGCCAGAGAGAGACAGTATAGCTGATAAGGTACTGACCTTGCAAGTGGCCCACCTGGGCTTAATCCCCAGCATGACGTAAGGCCCTCCAAGTTCTGCTGGGACTGATGCCTGAGCACAGAGCCGGGAGTAAGCTCTGAGCATGGCCAAGTATGGTCCAAACTACCCCCTCCGCATTAAATAACAACAACAAAACCATTATTGTGAATGAATGGATAAGGCTTTGCTCTAATTCTACACTGATAGATAGGATAGGAAATAAATTCCACACTGTTGTATACATGACTGAAAGGTTGAAGATTTTTCATCCGTTAGCGTCCCTCAAGGCCTGGTTCTGAGTTGGTCCTCTCTCGACCTTTCCCCCAAACTACCCTAGCTTCTAGGGCTTTCTCTTGGGTCTGAGCTCTCAAGTGAAACAGAGTCTACACTATGTTGTATTGATTTATTCATCCCTTCAGAAATGAGATGGAATATGTTTCATTTTTTGTATGGGAGCAAAATCTCCCAAAGGTGGGGAGCGTGTCCTCTGAGCTAAAATAATGTTTGGTTTGAGGCTACAGAGATAGAACAGTGGGTTAGGTGCTCACCTTGCACGTGGCTGATGCAGGTTCGATCTCTGGCACTCTCGAGGGTCCCCTGAACACTCCCCAGTCAAGAACGACAGTTCAGCACAGAGCCAAGAGTAAGCACTGAGAACTACCAGGTGTGGAACCCCACTGTGCACTCTCTCTCACACACACAATAATAATAATAATAATAATAATAATAATAATCACAATCACAATATCCCATTAATCACTGATTTCTTGGGCGGACTCAGTAACATCTCATTTCGTCTTTTCCCTGAGATCTTAGAAGTCCATCTCGACTCGGCCCTCCAAATGATGTTGCACTGGGGGCTCTCCAGGGTCAGGGGAATGAGATCCAGCTTGTTACTGGATTTTGCATATGAATGCACTATGGGAAGCTTGCAAGGCTGTCCCATGGGGGCAGGAAACTCTCAGAAGATTGCCAGTTTCTCCCAGAGGGAGAAGTAGGCTAAAGATATTGTGCTTCTGAGAGCTTGCTTTTAAGTCTCTCTCTGGATGTTGACCATTGATGGGATTACACACACCTGGGTTCCTCTGCAGGTACCTTCATGCATGAGGCCTGTCCAAACGTGTAGAGAGGAGCCTCCAGCATGGCTGTAGCTAGGTTCCAGTGGTCTTTGGCCCCCGGGAGCTCTGCTCGGGGTGGGGAGGGAAGCTGGAGCCCATCCCCTCCGAGGGGCCCCGGGGAAGACAGCCAGGTGTGCGGGCAAGAGACTCTCTGCATCACTCTCTTCTGAGAGCTTGCTTTTAAGATTATTAATCCCAATAATAATAATAATAATAGTACTTGATTTGGAACCAAAAGACTTAGGTTTAAGTGCAGGCTCTGCCACACAGATTGTGTGACCTTGGACAAGTGGCCCCTTCTCTCTGGGCCTCTGTTCGTCATTGGTGGGATTGAGGCGCACCATCAACTCATGGGGCATCCTAAGGAGTGACCCCACAGCCTCTTTGCCAACTGCAGCGTGCTGAACACAAAGCTAATTGATCAATTGCAATTAGTAAGGTATTCAAGGTTGTTCATCCTTTAAAATCTTTAAATAAATCACGGTCAGGCCGAGATTTCATTGTGGGGGCCCAGCCCAGCCTCCCACTCGTTTTCACCACCCAAGAAGGGTGGCCCAGAGGAGGGAAGAGTGGAGGGAAACCGAGGCCTCTAGAGAGGACAGTGGCCTGGACGGCGGGGCGGAGCCCGGAGCCCACTCAGACAGCCCGACTCTCTGCAGGCGGGGGCCGGCAGGGAAAGGGCTCCTCTGATGTGGCCGGGGGTATTGTTCTGTCTGGGATTTTTTTGTTGCTTGGTGTTTTGTGTTTTCGTTACTGTTGTTGTTCTCTTTCTAATCCCAATAACAGAGGCAGGAGGAAGGCCGGGCTGCGGGAAGGCGTTATTTGGAAACTGCTGGAAGCTCTAACATACCCCACCCCAGAGCTGGCAGGTCCCCCTGGCTTCTCCCTAGTGAGAGAGGGATGAAGCAGGGGGACAGATCCTGGCTGGAGGCCTCCCACAGTGGAGCCGAGCCTCTTGTGGCCCAGGTGAGGTTGTCCGGGCAGCCAGCAGTCTCGGGGCTTCATTGTCACCCAACGTCATGGCGCATAGCGCCCCCCCTTTTCCAAATGGATGCTTCCCAACCAATGCCCCGTGTTCACAAGTGTGGGGTGACTTACCAGAGTCAGAGATGTTTGAGGAACGCTCAGAAGCCAGAAGAGTCTTCTCTGTGCCCAGCGGACCTACTCAGAACTATACATTTGTGCGTGGATTAGCACGAGGGTCCGAGAAAACACCGTGACCCACATTAGTGACCCAGCAAGTGTTTGACCACGCATGGATGAGGATTATCTGCGTGAGGGCCACCTGGGAGCACTTCGGGGTGGAACAAAAAGGGTGCAGTTTGCTTCTCAGTCATTCCTCTCAAAATGCCCTTATGAGAATTGGGTAGGAGGGGAGATGAGAGGGAAGGTATCAATGGGGCTTCTAGCCCAATTAATAGAAGTGAGAAGGGAAAATAGAGGAGGGGGGAAGCTGAGTTTGGGCCCCTGCTGACCCCATAACTTGCACACTCTCTTAGCATTCACTTCTTGCTACTCAAAATCTTTGCCAGCCCTTGCCTGCTAATCCTCCTCCTCTGAGTCAATGACTGGGCTCTGGGACCTTGTGGTGTGGGGGATGTGAGAGGACAGAGCCTGGCCCTGTGGGAAGGGGTTAGAAGACCTATCAAGGTCCTGTCTCCAACGTTGGTGGCTGGTCCCACCGCCTAGGTAGTACCCCTTCACATTCCTCTTTATCAGCTCGTGACTTGTGGGGTTCGGTCAATGCCTTTCTGGGCCTCAACTTAAGCGAGAACCACTTCCAACTGGCAGGTCTGGTACCTGAGTTGTCTTTGCCCAAGCCCCGTTAAGAGAAATGGCTACATGGGGTGACTTCCCAGGGTCGAATGACCTATACACCTCCAACGTCATCTCAGGGTACCCAGTCATGTGTGCCCTCACTCTTCCCTATCCCAACCTAGACAAAAGCCTAACATTCCCAAAACACTGGTCTGCTAGATGTGGGTCTTCCAGCTCTTCCCATGAGGCGCCCCCCTCTGCATAGGCATTCACCAAAGAAAAGCCACATTCCGACCCCAAAACTGTACTAGCTTGTGAGCAGCTTTCTGCAGGTGCTGGCGGGGTGGCATTGCACTGCACAGCACAACTTGGCTTCAAAGCTCATTTTGAATTCGCCTTCCCTCCTGTCCCTCCCCTACTCCCTCTTCCTGGTATCAAGTCTCTACCCACTCCCCTAAATAAGCCATATTTTTAAATCACCCTTCAATGCACTTCTTTCCTCCTTTGCATGTAGGCAATTCTTACTCCTTTTAATAAGAATGGCTTTATCACATCAGTGTCAGATGAACTTCATTTAAAGTCAGCACATGCAGGAGCTGGGATATGGATCAAGGGGTTGACATGTTCTGGGACCTCCGGTACCACATGAACCCTGAGTACTACTGGGTATGAAAGAAAGAAGGAAAAAAGGAAGAAAGGAGAAGAGGGAAGGAGGAGGAGGGAGGAAGGGAGGGAGGGAGGGGAGAGGAAGGAAGGAAAAAAGGAAGAGAGGGCTGGAGAGATAGTACAGTGGGTAAGGCACCTGCCTTGCCTATGGCTGACCCAGGTTTGATTCTCAGCGTACATCCCACATGGTCCCCTACTCACAGCCTGGAGTGATTCCACAGCAGACAGCAAAGCCAGAAATAATCCTTGAGTATTGCTGGGTGTGATCCAAAAAAACACATAAAGGAAAGAAGAAAGAAAGAAAGAATGGAAGGAAGGAAGGAAGGAAGGAAGGAAGGAAGGAAGGAAGGAAGGAAGGAAGGAAGGAAGGAAGGAAGGAAGGAAGGAAGAGGGAGAGAGGGAGGGAGGGAGGGAGGAAGGGAGGAAGGGAGGGAGGGAGGGAGGAAGGAAGGAAGGAAGGAAGGAAGGAAGGAAGGAAGGAAGGAAGGAAGGAAGGAAGGAAGGGAGGGAGGGAGGGAGAGAGGGAGGGAGGGAGGGAGGGAAAAAGGAAGGAAGGAAGGGAGGGAGGGAGGGAGGGAGGGAGGGAGGAAGGAAGGAAGGAAGGAAGGAAGGAAGGAAGGAAGGAAGGAAGGAAGGAAGGAAGGAAGGGAGGGAGGAAGGGATGGATGGAGGGAGGGAGGGAGGGAGGAAGGAAGGGAGGGAGGGAGGAAGGAAGGAAGGAAGGAAGGAGGGAGGGAGGGAGGGAGGGAGGGAGGGAGGGAGGAAGGAAGGAAGGAAGGAAGGAAGGAAGGAAGGAAGGAAGGAAGGAAGGAAGGAAGGAAGGAAGGAGGGAGAAGAGAAATGGTGAAAGAGAGACAAAGAAGGAATACCAACAAGGGCATACACTATATTCATTTCACCACTGAATGTCTGATTCTGCTCTGTAGCACACAATGGACCCCTTTGTTCCAATTCACCTCCCTCCCCATTCCTTCTGGTAACTATTAATTGGTCTTATAGCCCAAGCATTTCTTTTTAAAACCTTGTTTCTTAAATTTATTTATTGATGTATCATTGTCTTACAGTATCATGCGATTTCAAAATGTTCCCATCTTACGCCTTTGCTCGCTGCTTATCTCCTCCGGGCTTTCAAGTACTCGGGGCCCCCAAGAGGGCCACCTTTTTGGAGGGAACGAAAGAAAGGAGGGGAGGCAAGCTCTTATTTTGGCTTCTGTGGTTATCACCTGGGACACCAGCCCCTAGAGACAGGGACCAGCAGTGAGCTGATAGCCCAGCTCAGACTAGCACCCGGGGCCACCCAAGGCCAAGTTCTGGGGCCTTTTTTGGAAGCTTCTGGTTTTCCCAGGAGCCCCTATCCAGCCGTGCTGAGAAGCGGAGCTTGCCTCTCCAGGAAATGAAATGACCTCCATTCTCTCCCTCTCCCCAGTCCCTCCCGAACCCCTGCCCCGAGCCCCCCACTATAGGAACAGGATTTACAAGCCAGCTGCTCTAATCCCTTTAAAATGAGGTTTGGGGACTATTGGGACTCTTTGGGCGTTTCATTTTTTCAAGACAATATTCCTGGCTCAAAAGCTAAGATTTCACCATGCTTAGGGGAGTCAAGACAAAGGCCGGCCTGGGGGACCCGGGGCTTGGGCTCCCCCCGAGAGGGAGATGACACCCCTTGAGTTTCTCCCCAAGCTTCTGGGAGAGGCTTAGCAGGAATCGGTGCGATTGCTTGGTAAGGGTCCAGGGATCGCTTTCCTGCATCTGCCGCCTCGTTGCATAAAGACTCCTCCTCTCCCTCCACCCCCACAAATCGTTTCTCCACTCCACACATGCAAAGTCACTGACCGGGGTAGTAACTATTTAGTCACCCGAAACACAGTCTCTTGGGGGCAAGGGGTGTGTGATCCCCCAGATGATGGAAACAGGAAGAGCCTCAGAAATGAGATGGAAGCAGGCAGGACCATCAAAGACATCTAAAAAAAAATGTGGGGGCTGGAGCGATAGCACAGCGGGTAGGGCGTTTGCCTTGCACGCGGCCAACCCGGGTTCTAATCCCAGCATCCCATATGGTCCCCTGAGCACCGCCAGGAGTAATTCCTGAGTGTAGAACCAGGAGTAACCCCTGTGCATCGCCGGGTGTGACCCAGAAGCAAAAATAAAATAAAATAAAATAATAAAAAAAAACCCATTTCTCCGCGCCCGCACCCCCAGAATGACTGACGAAGAGGACGGAGCTGCTTGGGACACCGGCAGCCCACCAGCAACCTGCAGTATGTGACTTGAGAGTTTCCGCCAGGTCCCCCGAGCGGGGGCCTGGCGTTTCTCTTTTTTTTTTCTTTAATCTATCTCTCTTCCCCTCAACCTCTGGGCACAGCACAGCATCTATCCCACTTCTGAGCACAAAATGGAGAGACGCACCCAAGTGCGCGGCGCGGCTGGCGGGGGATCGAGGGCGGGGAAGTACCGGTCTCCGCCCACATCGGACACTTAAAGAGAGTGCAGCCACGTGGGCTTTCCCATTTCTCCGCGCCCGCACCCCCAGAATGACTGACGAAGAGGACGGAGCTGCTTGGGACACCGGCAGCCCACCAGCAACCTGCAGTATGTGACTTGAGAGTTTCCGCCAGGTCCCCCGAGCGGGGGCCTGGCGTTTCTCTTTTTTTTTTCTTTAATCTATCTCTCTTCCCCTCAACCTCTGGGCACAGCACAGCATCTATCCCACTTCTGAGCACAAAATGGAGAGACGCACCCAAGTGCGCGGCGCGGCTGGCGGGGGATCGAGGGCGGGGAAGTACCGGTCTCCGCCCACATCGGACACTTAAAGAGAGTGCAGCCACGTGGGCTTTCCCATTTCTCCGCGCCCGCACCCCCAGAATGACTGACGAAGAGGACGGAGCTGCTTGGGACACCGGCAGCCCACCAGCAACCTGCAGTATGTGACTTGAGAGTTTCCGCCAGGTCCCCCGTGCGGAAATCTCTCTCTCTCTCTCCTTCAACTTTCTCCCTGGACTTTAGACAGAAACCCAAAACCCAAAACCCAAAAACAGATGATTAATGTCATCTTAGTATCAGCAGTATGTAATGGTTCCTTCTTAATGGGTCGGACTTTTGTGGGTGTTCCTAACAAGAATAGTAAGTATTTTGTTGAAATATTGAAGGCAATCAAAATGGTAGCCATCTCTCTAGACTGAACTAAGCTATATCCCCACGCTGGCTGAGAAGAAATATCCTTCTTTCTCGGGAAGAAACGTGGCGTGGTGTCAAACATAGTGTGATGTCCATTAAGCAAACAGACCTGGTGGCGTGGGAATGGGAAATAAGGGGAAAAATTAGGTACATGGACCAGCGGGACGCTGGTGGTATCTCGAGCCGGAGCCAATATCAGCGCAAGAGCTTTGGTTCCAGAAACTGCTTCCAGACACTCTACTAGACTATCAACTAAGCCAGAGCCCCACGCTGGCTGATGACGGGAAATAACCATCCTCTTCGGTTTTTTTTCCCTTTGTCAGACAGCGTGGCGATTACTAAACAGGCGTGAACTCGGTGGCGCGGGGCAAGGGGGAAAAAGAAAAGTTATGTAACAAACAGCAGGACTTAATATCTCTATATGCTTAGTAATGGAGAATTATCAAATGCCTCATTGGCAATAGGACTGTCTTTTTCTTTTTGGGGGGAAACCCCAGCAACGGTAGTGAGTTGTGTGTTGAAACATGGAATGTAATTGAGATAAGCGCAAATGAAGTGAAACCTATCACGTATAAGGGTGGGGACTAGGGAGGTGGGAGGGGGCGGCAGATAGACTGGGGGGGTTGGGAATGTAAGATGGGCACTGGTGAAGGAAGGGGTATTTGAATATTGTATAACTGACATAATCCTGAGAACTTTGTAACCCTCCACTTGGTGATTCAATAAAAAAAAAAAAAAAAAAAAAAAAGATGTGCGCACTGGGTAGAATCTCTCCAAGACTTGAGACCTGTACAAGTCGCTCTCATTAAGCCAAACCCCGTGCTCTGGGCCTCTCTGCTAACCAAGCCCCTGGATGGCTGGATGTGCCTTTGGAGGTGCCATTGGGGGTAACAACTCCTCCTGGTTTGCCCATTCCTAGGGGTAGTGCAGCACAGAGAAACCTCTCTGCCCGAAGCAAATGAGAATGTGGTGACTGACTAACACCCAAGGACAGTAGAGACGAGGGTCAGGAGCATCGCTCCACGGTTTGGAAGCCTGCCTCATGTGCCTGGGGGAGAAGGCAGTTGGGATGGAGAAGGGACCACGAAGTAAAAGATGGTTGGAGGGATCACTCAGGATGGGAGTAGTGTGCTGAAAGCAGACTAAGGACCAAACACGATGCCCCCTCAGCATCTGTATTGCAAACCTTGATGCCCAAAGTAGAGAGGGAGAATAAGAAGGAAGGTGCCTGCCACAGAAACAGGGGTGGGATGGGGTAGGAGTGGCGGGAGGGATGGGGGGGGGCATAGGTGGTAGAAAATGTGCACTGGTGGAGGGATGGGTGTTTAATCATTGGATGACTGAAACTCAATTGTGGAAGTTTGTAACTATATCTCAGGATTCGATTAAAAAAAAAAAAGGAGAGTGTGGTGGTTGAGGAACCAGGTTAAGCCACACCCACCCGCTTAGCCATGCCCACCCTCTCTCCTTCCTCCTCCCACCCTGAAGAGGCTCAGCCTCTGTCCTCTGCAGAGCTGGTGCCAAGATCTGTGGGAGACCTGGATTCTGCGTTCTTGTCAGGCTCCCCTACCAGTGAGATTTGTAAACAGGTGAGTTTTGTTAGCAGGCATCTGGGCAAACTCTAATTATTATTATTATTATTATTATTATTACTTTTTGGGTCACATCCGGTGATGCTCAGGGGTTACTCCTGGCTCTGCACTCAGGAATCATTCCTGGCAGAGTGCTCAGGGGACCATATGGGATGCCAGGACTCGAACCCAGTCGGCAGCGGGCAAGGTTAACACCCTATCCACAGTGCCATTGCTCTGACCCCGAAACTCTAACTTAAAGGAACGTCTAGCAAAACACTGAATAACCCCCAACGCTCTTTACCAAGCCAGAGCGCAAACCAACCCAGGTGGGTGGAGCTCTGTGATCTGGGCCCCAACCTGGGGCCGGTGGGCGTGGTCAGTGGTCCTCCCCCTTGTACAGCCTGGAAGACTGAGGTCCAGAGGGCAAGCGACCTGCCCTGCCAGAGGGCCCTGGGACTAAGAAGGTGTGTGCAAACCCAGCTTCTTCTCCTGGCTGAGCTCATGTTTTTTTACGGCAGACCCTGAAGGGGAACTGAACTTAGCCAGGATTCTGGGCCAAGGGCCCCATCGGGGAGATTTTCCAACTCTGTGCTTCATCAGCCCTCCCAGAACCCTAAACTCATCTCTGGTTAGAGCAGGCCAGTCCCCCCCCCCCAAAAAAAAAAAAGACTCTCCAAGTGGGCGTGGCTGTGTGCGCATAAAACTTTATTTAAAAAGCAAAGCAGCAGGTGGGAGTTGGACCACAGGCCATAATTTGCTCGGGCTGTACAAACATTGTCACCCCCACCACCATGTCCCCTAGCAATGGGAGCCTGAAGCTAATTTCCTGTGTCTTCCCAATCTTGCCAGCATCCCCCCCCAAAAGCTGCTGTCCTGGCCCCCTTGCTCCGCCCACCCCCACCCCAGCCCTGAAGGCCTGCCGGTATGGGATCTGCAGACACAGCCCCAGGGACAGGGAGCCACGTCCTTCTGCAGGCCCCACTCCCCAAGAAGGACCAGGTTCCCTCGGGCCCCGGCGAGCTCTCTCTGGCTTCTGGGGTACCCCACACTCCGAGTGAACCAGAGGGAGGGGAAGGGGCCAGATTCGGGGACAGTCGCCAAAGAGAGGCTAATAAAACCCCCAAATGGCTGTACCCCCCATCCCCAAAGCCATAGTCACGACCTGCAGGATGGCGGCGGTGGCTGCCAGCTGGGAGGCGGGGACCCTGTCTCACAGGCGGGCTGCTCCCGCCTTTAGACACCTGGGGCACAGTCCTTGTGTGCAGGACGAGGTGGCCTTTCCCCAGAGCTATCACCTGGAAGCACCTGCTATGGAGCGCCAGGTCGCGGCCTCAGGCTTGCCTCCCAGAGGACTGAGGACAGGTGGGAGCTGGGAGAGTAGGGGAGGGGGCAACGGGCACTGGACACGCAGGTTTGGGACACGCAGGTTGCTGGGGAGGGCACTGCTCCTCCTGACCCTTCATCTGGGGAGCCAGGACTCCTGTGGCCCGCCCCGGGGACCTGGATGCCAACAGCTCCTCACAGCCTCTCAGGAGCCACTGGGCCCGTAGGGGGAACACTCATCACCCCACACGCTCCTCATGCCCTGGAAAACGCTTCCCAGAAAGACCCAGCACATGCAAGGCAAGAGGCCTGCTGGGCCCCGGGCACTGTGCTGGGTGTCTTGTCTGCACGGGGAGGGGGTCTAGTGCTCCATGTGTGGGGGAGAGAGCAAGAGCGGGAGAAGGAGGGAGGGGGAGAAGGGAGGTCTGGGAATGCTTCCTCTTTGTGTAAGGACCCCCAGGCTGTTCTGATGAGATCCGTCACCACCCCTACCCACCGGCCCCCGTTTCTAACCTTAGTCCACTGCAAGGTTCCAGGTTCCATGGGGAGCACTGGAAGCTGGGGCTCGGACATGTGAATCTGGTTGGGGGGGCACAGCTGGATGGAAAATGGGGCTCCCACTGGGATCCCAAGCCTCAGGCAGGAAGGAGTCTCCAATTTCCACTGCGGGGTGAGTCTGAGGCTGTGAGCTGTGAGGTGGTAAGGTGGAGTGGGGGGACTGGGCTCCAGCAGCCTCCGGGGCCAGCACCCCCTTTTCTGGTTGCTTCTCAGTGCTAGGAATTCCCAGAATCGCGAGCGGGCACCTCAGCACCCTCTATCCGTGTCTCCTTGAGCCCCGGGGGATAGGGTGAGCAAGGCTAGGACCTGTGCTCTCTCCCAGCAGTAGATCAGCGTTGTCCCCAGAGGACCCCAGGACCACCAGGTCCTGTTTCCGGTGCCACTAAACCACCTGAGGATCTCCTCTTTGCTGGGTTCCCCGTTTTCCTCTCATCCCCCCCCTCCCCATCTCCAGGACCAGCTCTCAGGCTCACTGACTCTGGACTTACCAGCTCTGGCGTGTGTGTGTTGGGGGTGGGCTCCCCGGACTCAGACCCCCAGAGAACTTGGCAGGAGACGGTCCATAACCAGGGATTAGTATAGACGTAGTGGAATGGGAGCAAAGTGGGTTCAAAGCATGTCTAGAAAGTTCCGTGAACCCACTCACCCTCTTCACTGAGGTCTGAGACACCCCCCTCCATCTCCCCCTCACCACAGAGAACAGGTGGCTCCATCCTGAGCCCGGGTCCTGTGTCATTCATGGGGATCCCCAGGGCTCGTGTTGGGGAGCAAGTCAGGCAACTCCTAAATCTTGTCTTGAGGTGGAGGAGAGATGAGGACCCTCCCCGCCTCTCCTCCTCTCAGGCCCGGACAGCAGAGTGCATGGGGCAGAAGGCTGCTCACTCGACTCTCTCTGCAGTCTGTCCCTGAGGTAAAAAGACCCCCTCCCCGGGGCTCTGCAGGCCCTTTCTGACCATCCCTTAGCACAGGAGGGCCCGTCCACCTCGGCGAAACTCTCAGAACCCGCCGAATGCTAAGAACACCCTGCCCTCATCTGGAGCTGGCGGGCCCGGCCCTCTCGGGTCACTGGCGGGGACATGTCGCTCCGTCTGTGGGGTCCCCTGACTGCTCCACCCTGCTCGGGATAGCCGGCAGGTTTCTCGTAACTGGGTTTCTCAGCCCATGTCCCTCTTTAACATCATAAATTTTCAAGTGTTCTTTTAGAAAAAATAAAAAAACAAAAATAAAACGGGGTGGGGGGGTTGGTTAAAATAAAAGGGGGGAGTGAAAGAGCAACTAGAAACAAAACATAAAAGTTGTTTAATGGACGGCGTAATGAGGCCGCCAGGAAGCAGCCTGGCATTGATTTTCCCTGACATTTCACCTATTAAATTATGAGCTTCTTAAGGAAGAGCAGCTCCGATTTTTTTCTTCTTCTCCAGTCAATTAAGATTCTCTAATGAAGAACAAAGCTGCTATTGTCTGAGCCCTGCTTGGACCCGAGTTCCTTGACGGGCGGATGGTGCGGCCGGGAGGCGTGGGGAGGCCTGGAGGGGCAAGATGTCTCTTGTTTGGGGGCAACCAGGTAGTGAAATCCAGGTCAGGCTTTCTTGCCTAAGATTCCTCTGCCTGGCTCTGTCTCCGGAGCCAGGACGGGGGTCCACGCTCTGACAATGAGAGTTGGGAATGATCACTCTGCACAAGAACTGAGTGATGGAAGAAGGAGATAAAGGGATATACGTGATAACCTTTCGGTAACAGTATTGCAAACCACAGCACCTAGAATGAGTAAAGTGAAATTTATCAGTTACACAGGTGCGGCGGGGGGGCTGGGGATGTGGGGGGCGGGGGGAGGTATACTGTGATTCTTGGTGGTGGAATATGTGCACTGGTGAAGGGATGGGTGTTCGAGCATTGTATAACTGAGACTTAAACCTGAAAACTTTGTAACTTTCCACATGGTGACTCAATAAAAGAAAAATAAATAAATAAACAAAATGAGGGAGGGAGGGAGGGAGGGAGGGAGGGAGGAAATGGGAGTGGGAGTGGGAGGGAGGGAGGAAAGGGGAGTGGGAGGGAGGGAGAGAGCGAGGGAGGGAGGATGGGAGGGAGAGAGGAGGGTGGGAGGGGGTGAAAGAGAAGGAGGGAGGGAGAGAGGGTGGGAGGGAGGGAAAGAAAGAAGGAGGGAAGGAGGAAGAGAGAGAAGTGTTTGCTATAGAGGCAGGCTTGTGAGGGGACAGGAAAAAAACTGGGTACATTGGTGGCGGGAAATGTGCACTGGTGCAAGGACAGGAGTTGACTGAATTCCAATCTAAAGAACTTTGTAACTGTCTATCTCACAGTGATTCAATCAAAAGGCGGGGAGTGGGAGAACTGGGGTCCAGAGATGGTGTAGGGGTTACACAAGACCCAGACACACTGGCTCCCCTCTGAGTGGGGGTCTCTGGTTAAGAGGGTGGGTGGGTACCCTGGTGCTTCTCCACCCACCTTGCCCCACCCCTATTCTCAGGGAAGAGTGGTCATGAGAACATGGATAGATCCGGAGCAGCCCAAGGGCTTTCTGGAAAGTCTGGCTCAGTAAGCCAATGCACAGGCTTCCCACTCATCCCTTGCACTCCAGGGCTGGGGCCTGGCCTGGGTCTGGGAGGTGGTGTGGTCCCCCGATAATGGGTGAGCAAGTTGAGGTTCTGAGAGGTTCCATCATTTGCCTGAGGACGCCAAACGCCGTTTCTGCAGCCAGGTCAGAATCCTTGCCTTCTTGGGCAGGTTCGATGGCGCCTTTTCATCGCGCTCACATCACTTTCTAACGCCCAGAAAGAACTGCCACGGACTAATGGCTACCTGCTTGTAGCATTGAAAATGCTCTGACTTTTCTCTTCACTTCTCCATGAGGAAACTGAGTCACCGCGGGGTGAGGAGAAGGTTAGTTGAACCAGATCCGCCCACCCCCTTGTCGGGCTGTGATTTATGCTCATGGGAGGCAGGGTGGGGCTGAAACACCAGAAAAAGTCAGCTTCATACAGCCTAAGAGGTCACATGGACGCCCCCTCAGATGAGCCTCCACTCAGGAGGAAGTGGACTCCCCACTGTGGCCACCCACTTCTCTGGTGGGGACCATACTCAAGGTTTATAGGAGGAAACGCCTACCCTTCTGTGCTAAGGAGAACACCCATCCCTCTCTAGGTCTTTGTTATGGACACGTGGACAAGGCCTGGCCAATCAGGTGCCTTTGTCTTTCTGGGCCACAGGGATTGGCTCAGGAAAAGGCACACAACTCCGTTTGGACCAATGAGAGACAAGCTTGAAATTTTGGCTCGAATGCCCAGGAAGTAGGCTTGCTTTTACCATTGGGCTGGCTAGACAGCAGGAGGGGTGCTCGGAACTGCCAGTGGTCAAGTGCTTAGGATTCATGAATGTGGGGATACTGAGGAAAGCAGGCGGAGGGAGCAGAGAGAGGGAGAAAGAGAGAGGACTTCCGGTGTTAGGTTAAGATCCCTTGCAAGAGTGATGTCCACCCACGTTGGTCGCTCTGGCTGTCCTTCTTGTCTTTCTGTGTGATTGGCCAGACCTCAAAGGGCACCAGGGACATCTCCCAACTGCCATGGTTGTCCTTCCTTCCACGCCAAGTGGCGGATTGGGACCCAGTCAGGCGCTTCCTCCAAGATGCAACCCTCAGGGTGCCCAGAGCTCACAGGGACCAGGACAAAGCCCTTCAGGACCGCAGGACAGAGTGGGAGGGGCGCTAATCTCTCACTGCCCCCCCACACCCCCATCTTCTCCTTCTGCTCACATGCCTTTCATGGCTCCCCGTTCTCCACATGGCCATGTCCCCCCTCCCCACGCCCCCCTCTTCCTCACCCACCACAACTCCCAGACCCTCTCTGGGAGAAGGACCCAGACTCCTCAGCCCCACCAGCCCGCCATGAAACGTCACATGAACCAGGAAAGCCTCTTCACCCCCAAATGTCAACCCCCCTCACCCAAGTCAAATACACTTGGCAGGACACTTCACAAGTGAAACCTCCTCCAGAGGCGCCTGGAAAGGACGCTGATATCCCCCACCTCCTGCCGCGGGCATCTCTTTGGCTGGGGTCCTGGACTGAGAGCTCACTCTCGCCCTGGCCTTTGGTGTCCAGATGCTCCCTGAGGCCAGGCCTTGACACTTCCTTGCCCTTCACTCCGTAAATGCGAATCATCAGAAGCGGCGTGCAGAGTCAGGCATCTGCGGCCTGCCAGTGTCCCCTAGAACCTGTCCCCCTCTCTGCCTGCAGTATCAGAATCCTGCCTTTGGACCCGTTTTCGCTAAACAGGCCTCGAGTTCCCAGCCTTCCCTGCAGTGGGATTTGGGCATGCGCCCAAGGTGTGGCCCAGGGAAGGGGAGCTGAGATGGGGTCACAGCCCCACCTCTGGGCCTTTCATGAGAAGGGGGTGTCCCTTCTTCTCGCTGCTTTCCCGCGGGTTGGAGCGCGGCCACAGTCGTGAGCATATGAAACCGTTTGGATGAGGCTAAGCCCCACCCCAGACTCCCCGCAGCACCGGGAAGATGAAGTGATGGTCAGGTGGAAGGAGCTGGGAGCCCGCAGAGCTGTCGCCGCACTCCTAGATGCGACTGACTGCTCTGTTTCCCTCACTAGCAGCAAACTCTGAACCACCACGGATGAGCCCCCTGGGAGCAAATTCACAGGGAAGAAGGGAGGGAGTAGTCTGCAGTGGAGAGGGAACCCTTCTTCCACGACCAAGCTAATTCCAGACATCCCTTGTAGGGACAAGGGTCAGGTATGTGGGTGGCGCTTTCCTCCTCTATCCTACCCCCCTGTGAGGTGGGAAGATGAGGGGGAATCAGCCTCTCTTTCCAAGTGGCAAAGCAAAGCCAGGACTCCAAGAAGCGGCTTTGGGGATCCCGGAGTTGCAGCTCAGAAAATACAGAATTGGGAGGTAGGGGTGGGGGTAGGAGGGGTAATTTTCTTCTTTTCTTTTTTAATTTTTATTTTTCACATTTCTTTTTTTAAAAATTTTTTTAGTTTAATGAATCATCGTGAGATACATTTACGGACTTACAGACGTTCATGATTGTATTTCAGTCAAACAGTGTTCAAGGACCCATCCCTCCACCAGTGCCCATTCCCCACCCCCAATGTTCCCAGTATCCCTTCCCCCACCCCCATCCCTTCCCCCCCCCCCCCGCCTCTGTGGCGGGCACAAACCCTCTTACTCTCTCTGTCCTTTTGGGTGTTAATTATGGTTTGCAATACAGGTAACAAGCAGCCGTCATGTTTGGTCCATAGTCTACTTTCAACATGCATCTACTATCTCGAGCGATCCCTCCAACCATCATTTAGTTAGTGCTCCTCTCTCCATCCCAGCTACCTTCACCCCTGCCGCCCCTTCCCCCCTTCCCCGCCCCCCCCCCCCCATGCATGAGATCGGCTATCAAGTCGTGGAGCAGTCCTCCAGACCCTTATTTTAACTGGGAGTGGGTAATTTTCATCCCACACTGTTCCCACCCCAGGCTGAGCAGGGCTGGAAGGAAGGGCTGGCTGGGGACTGAGGGAGTGGGCCTAGACATCTTCCCACGTTTCCTTCCAGACCTCAGACCAAGAGAGAGCGTGAGCCCCTGGGCCTGCTGGAGGCAGTAGAGCCTGGTTCAGACCCAGAGCGATTCTCGGCCAACCAGCAGCAGCCCTGGTTCTGAGGAGCCAACCCCTTCCCTGCAGGAATGAAGGAGCTCAGAAGCCTGAAGTCCCAGAGAGGACTTGCCCCAGGTCGAGTTCATTTTTGTGCCGGGAATCGAACCCAGGGTCACCCACAGGCAAGCCAAGCACTCTCCCCCAAGCCACCTCCCAGCCCACTGACTTGCTTTATGAAGGCAGGCTGAACGGGATTGAGGTGGATCCCGGAAACGTCACATCAGCCAGGAACGCCCCATGGGCTGTCACCCCATGCCCCGACCGAGACCCTTGCTCTCCTGACACAGTTGTCATTCCCGGTCAGCTGGCCTGGCCCCAGCTTGTGAGAGTCTGGAGGTACAGGGACATCATGCCTTGACTGAGGGTGCCTCTCCTCCTTCAGCTGGCCACCCACTTTCTGAGCAGGTCACCCTCTGCTCTATACTCAGGATGTTATCCTGGGGTGCCTGGGACCTCAGGACCATATGGTGAAGGATAAATTGTGTGTGGACAAACAGACTGACTCTGGGGCTGGAGCGATAGCACAGCGGGTAGGGCATCTGCCTTTGATTCCCAGTATCCCATATGGTCCCCCGAGCACTGCCAGGAGTAACTCCTGAGTGTAGAGCCAGGAGTAACCCCTGATCATCGCCAGGTGTGTGACCCAAAAAGCAACAACAACAACAACAACAACCAGACCAACCCCACACCCCCTCAGGAGTTGGGAGTAGGATCGAGACACCCAGTTTGACAGCAGCCTGACATCAGATCCATCCGCCTGAACTAGTGGGGTCTCCTCACCTTCTCTTGACATCCCATTACTGCGTAAAATGCAGAAAACTTTCATTTCAAAGCCATGATAAATCTTGTTTTTGTATGTAGGCATCCTGTAGGACTATAACTTAAGCTAAAAGAAAAAAATTTTACTTGTTGTCTACTCAAAATTCAGACCAAACTGAGCATCCAGTTGCCGAAGCTTTCAGCCTCTTAGAGATGAGAAAACAGGGGGTCTCAGAGGTTAACGAAGCCGTCACCGTTCCAAGCGTGGCGAGAACAGCACAAGTCCCGCGCCCTGCCTGCTGCCTCCTGACTGCTGTGATCGTGGCCAAGACCTTGACCTCCTGCCCTCTCTACCCCCTTTCCATTCATCATCAGCAGACACCTCAGCCCCCATCAAAGGCTCTCGGTGGCCCCTGCGGCTCAGGGCCGGACCCAGACTGCCGTGAATCACGGCCCTGCTTTGGGGCACTAGAGACTCTCCAGGACCCCCCTTCCTGGGGACGCATCTGCAGGACCTCCACCTCCTGGCCCATCTTCACCTGTCCCCTGGCTCCTGGGGCACTGATGCCTGGGGTGGAGAGAGAGAGCGCAGGGCTTAAGACGCTGCTCTGCCTTCCTGTGGCTGACCCTGCTTTGGCCCCGACCGCCACAGGCTCACCGAGCACTCAGAGGAGCGACCTCTGAGAGCACTGGACTAGGAGTAACCCCAGAGCACTGCTGGGTGTGGCCCAAACCCCCACCCACAGAGACAAAACCAAACAATTGACTCAGGTTCCTACCTGTCCCTGGACCATGAAAGTGGCCTCGGGTCCACATGCACAGCCCATGGATCTGTGTAACTTCCGTCCTGAGCCCAGATTGGTCATGTGACCCACGCAGGACCAGCAGGTCCTCTTATGGGGCTTGATTAGCAGGCCTTCGTCCCTGGAGAACTCACCCAGGTGAAGCCCAGGAGCCGATGACCTCCAGAAACCACAGGCCTATCCCCCGCGCATCCCCCCCACAAGGAAGGCACCCCAGTCACCGGTCACCCACATCCCTGCCCAGCGAGTCTGAAAGCATTAGGTTCGCTAATCGCCCGTAATCACCTTGTTTGAATTAGCATGGCAAGTGCTTCCGACTAAATGGTCTGTTATTCCAAGTAACCCTTGGTGGTTTTAATTATGTCCCCTGGAATGCAGGGGGCCTCCCGGGGTCCCTCCGCTTTATTAGGGAAAGGTCCCGCAAGCCTCAGGCGGGGGCCGCCATCCCTGACCTGCCCTCTGCTGTCCTAAATGGGGCTGTCCCCACGCCCAGAATTCTCCTTAGCTCTATTTTTAAACCTTAGAGAGCCCAGAGATGACCCCAGCCCCACATAGCTGCAGGCCGAATGCATCCGACTCACTCTCCTTCCCTGGACGTGGCCAGCTCGCTTGTGGCTTATGCCCAGGTGTTATTGTTATTATCATTATTATTATTATTATTATTATTATTATTATTATTATTTTGGTTTGGGAGCTACACCTGGTGGACTTGGGACTTCTGTCCGGCTCTCTGCTCAGGGATCACTCCCAGAGGGACTCGGGGAATCATAAGGGGTGCTGGGCATCAAACCTGGGTGCAAGGCAGTCACCTAACCTGCTGCACTATTGGTCCAGCTCCCCTGTAACTCTCCATCACCCCGGAAGAAGCCTGACTAGGGGCCCGGGGTGCTTCCTAGAACATGTGGTGGTGACCAGACACCTGAGTCTTCCTTAAAGGCAGCCCTTGTCTCGGGGCATCTGGAGTGCCCAGGGGATGGGTTAGCGGCTGGAGGGCAGGAAGATCCCAGGAGGGCTTCCCCTCCTGGCTGGAACCCCGCTGGGCACTTGCCCAACCTTCATGCTCATCTCATGCCCCACCAGTACCAGCTGCCACTCCAGGACAGGGAAGTGGCAGCTCCTCCTTCTTCTGAGGCTCTAAGTCCCATGGGTGGGGATGTTGGTGGGGACAGTAGGGGGAGGTGCAGACAGTAGGGCTGTCAACCCTGAGGTACGGACATGGGCACATGGGCATGGATGGGAGGTGGGGGAGGAAAGGCAGTGCAAAGTTTAAGATCTGGAGGGGCTGGAGCAATAGCACAGCAGGTAGGGCATTTGCCTTGCACGTGGTCAACCTGGGTTCGATTCCCAGCATCCCATATGGTCCCCCGAGCACCGCCAGGAGTAATTCCTGAGTGCAGAGCCAGGAGTGATCTCTGTGCATTGCTGAGTGTAACCCAAAAATTAAAAAAAAAAAGTTTAAGACCTGGGGCCCAGGATCTGGGGCCCAGAGAAGACAGTACAGCAGGAAACGCGTCTGTCTCTCCTAGGGTTGACACGGGTTCGATCCCCGGCCACCCCACATGGTTCCCTGAGCCCCGCCCGGAGAGGAGGCCCCTGAGCACAGAGCTAGGAGTCAGTCCCGAGCACAGCCATGGGATCATGTCCCCCCTGCAAATCCCAACAATAAAAAATCCAAACAAAAGCAGAGCCCTGGCTCTTTGCTGGCCACCCGACCCCAGGTTCCCCCCCACACACACACACCCACCCCTGCTCCATCCACTGTGCCCTAAGCACTGGGCAGAGCCCCCACATGCTGCCAATAATAGTCCTCACAAGTGCTAATGAAGTCAGTGAAGTCGGTCACCCCCCTGGCTCAGCTCTGCAGAGCAGGCGGGAGGAGGAAGCAAAGCTTCCCAGGCGCCAAGAAGGGCTGGGTCACACACCAAGGGTGCAAACCGAGGCAGGAGCAGCTTCTTCCCCGGCCACGAGAAGGTGCAGCTTTCTCTGCAGACAAGACACCCAGGATCAGAGAGGGAGAGGCAGGAACCCGGGCTCACACAGCACAGCCAGTCTGAAGCTGGGTCTCTTTTCTGTGTTCCCCCCTCCCCCCCACCGAAAAAAAAAAAAAAAAACGGCCAGCAGACCTGGGGGTGGGTGGGAGTGGGGAAGGATGGGTCCCAAGACCTTCAGGATATGGCTGTCCACCATGGGCCGGTTTTACTTACTGACATGGGAGGAGGGGGACCGACCCTTTCCCTGTCCCCACCCTGACACCACGATGAACTCTGAACTGCTAAATTGAGTGCGATGGGGTGGGGCGAAAGGTGAAGGGGGTTGCTGGTGGCCCCGGGGAGGGGGTGGGATGGGGGGTGGAGGTGGGGGCTGGGGAAATCAGCTAATTAGGACCTTTCAGCGCGGCAGGCCAGTCCACAGCTGGGCGGCCCCAGCTGGTGCTCGGGGCACGGGAGGCCTCCTTGGCCCCGAGTTCAGCGGGTCAGTCCTACCCTCGGAGCAGGAGGCTCCGTCCCATCCCTTCCGGCCCCCTCCTCTGGGCCCTCGCAGAGGGCAGAGGCTCCGTCTCCTCCTGTTCTTGGGGGATGAGGATGCTCCAGGCTGCAGCCACGCGCTGCCACGGTTGGCGTGGAAACTGATGCCCGCCTCTCCCTGCCTGCGGTGGGGGAAGGGGCTGGCACCACTTCGGGTGCTCAGTGATGATGCTCTTATGCTTCGAGTGACCGTGGGAGACGTGAGCAGCGTCCACCAGAAGAAAGTAGCCCGGACCTCTCTAGCACTGCGGGCACGGGCTGGGCCCAGCCGGGCTCTGCTTCACTCATTGGGTGCTTTCTGCTCACTGAGCCCGGGGAGCTGCGGTCCAGTGAGCCGCCCCCTCCCGTGCTCCGGAGTTTGTCCAGACCCCCGAGTGTACAGAGTTGGGGAGAGTTTCCCTAGAGGAGGGCCGCCTCGGCACAGCAGGTGCAGGCAGACGCCAAGCGAGGTGGGAGCAGGAGGCAGGGACCTGGGGGGCTTCCGGCAGGAGGGCGCATCTCAGCGTGGCTCAGGCCTCTGGAAGTGGGTGCCACATCCCTCTGCTGGTCGTGCTCAACACGGGGCTCTGGGGACACCTCGCAACACCCTGATCCACTTCAGAAAAAGGCTCAGAGCAGCAGTGCAACAGGCCAGTGTCAGCCTTGCATGCGGTCGGCTGGGTTCGATCACGGGCACTGAGTAGGGTCCCTCAAGAGATCCCTGGGCACAGAGCCAGGGGTAAGCCCTAAGCACCACTGGACATGGGAAGGAAGGAAGGAAGGAAGGAAGGAAGGAAGGAAGGAAGGAAGGAAGGAAGGAAGGAAGGAAGGAAGGAAGGAAGGGAGGGAGGGAGGGAGGGAGGGAGGAAGGGAGGGAGGGAGGGAGGGAGGGAGGGAGGGAGGGAGGGAGGAAGGGAGAAAGGGAGGGAGGGAGGGAGGAAGGAAGGAAGGGAGAAAGGGAGGGAGGGAGGGAGGAAGGAAGGGTGGGAGGAAGGAAGGGAGGGAGGAAGGAAGGGAGGGAGAGAGAAAGAGAAAAATAAAGAAGAAAGGAAGGAAGGAGAGAAAGAGAAAGAAGAAAAAAGAAAGAGAGAGGGAGGGAAGGAAGGAATAAGGAAAGAGAAAAGAAAGAGGGAGGGGAGGAAGAAAGAAAAAAGAAGGAAAAAAGGAAGAAAAGAAAGAAGAAAGAAAGAGAAAAAGAAAGGAAGAGAGAGGGAGGGAGTGAAGTACGGAAGGAAGAAAGAAAGAACAAAGAAAGGAAGGAAGGAAGAAAAGAAAGCAAAAAGGAAGGAAGGAAGGAAGGAAGGAAGGAAGGAAGGAAGGAAGGAAGGAAGGAAGGAAGGAAGGAAGGAAGGAAGGAAGGAAGGAAGGAAGGGAGGGAGGGAGGGAGGGAGAAGTAGAGAGGAAAGGGGAAAGGGAGGGCAGAGGAGGAAGGGGTAGGGAAGGGGAGGGCTGCGGGGGGAGGGCCCGGAGACAGGAATGAATACCTGGGCAGGTCCTGGATCCGAGGTGTGATTGGAAACAGACAGCGCCCTCCAGGCTCTCCGGGGGCTTCTCGTGGAGGTGTGGAATGTCGGCGGCCCCCTCCCCACCCAGGAGAGAGAGCTGGGGGTGGTGGAGGAAGGGTGGGAGCAGAGCTGGCCCAGGATCGGGGTGCATGAGGGACTCCAGATGGGACTGCAGACGCCCCGGACATCTGGGCCAGCTCAGCCCACGACACCGGGTGGGGGCCGGGCTGGGGGCCGGGGGTCAGCATTTTGCAATAACTGAGTCAGAAGCACACGTGTCGGCTGTGAACACCCACAGACGTCCTAGGTTACTTCTGTCCTGCTGGGCAGATGGGGTGCGCGGGCCAGTGCCTGCCCACTCCAGCCGCCACGAGGCACAGCAGGGGGCGGCGCTGGTGTGAGGACACTGGGGCGGCGGGGGGCGGGACCCCCGGAGCCTGGGCCCAGCAGGTCAGGCTGGCTCTCGTGCAGCACCCACCGTTTCCCCAAATTTGAACTCAAAAGGCGGGGGGAGGGGTTCAGGGAAGTGGCAGGAGGAGCAGGGAAGGGGCCCATAGGTCTGCTCGCAAAGAACTGGCTTAGCCACGCATTGGTCTTTAAACCAGGGCCGTGCGGGGGGGCTTCCCTCGGCGGCCTTTCCCTTTGGGGGGGGAAGAGAGAAAAGGGACCTGGTTGGTGATGCAGCCTCAGTGATTGGAACTCAGTGATGGGGAAGACTATTTTCCCCTGGGAAGAGGGTTTTTTCAGATTCAAGTGGGGAAATATTGGCCTCATTATTTTATTGCCGGATTTTGATGCATTGATAAAATAATTGATTGATTTCATTTATTTTTCATGGAACCACCATGAGAGACACAGTTGCCGATTTGTTCACGACTGGGTGTCAGTCGTGCAGTGTTTCAACACCGGCCCCGACATCCTCATGCTAATAATGGCCACACAGCCCTGGTGCGCAAAGTCTGAGCCAAAGTCAGAGTGGTTTTAAAAATAAAAACCAGGGGCTGGGGGGCCGGAGCGATAGCCCAGTGGGTAGGGCGTTTGCCTTGCACGGGGCCCACCCGGGTTCGATCCCCGGCATCCCATATGGTCCCCCAAGCACTGCCAGGAGTAATTCCTGAGTGCAAAGCCAGGAGTAACCCCTGAGCATCACTGGGTGTGACCCAAAAAGCAAAAAAAAAAAAAACCAAAAAAAAACCGGGGGCTGGAGCAATAGCACAGCGGGTAGGGCGTTTGCCTTGCACGTGGCAGACCCGGGTTCGATTCCCAGCATCCCATATGGTCCCCTGAGCACCGCCAGGGGTGATTCCTGAGTGCATGAGCCAGGAATAACCCTTGTGCACTGCCAGGTGTGACCCAAAAAGCAAAAAATAAAATAAAATAAAAAAATAAAAACCGAAACCAGGGATCCACGCTCAGGTCTCGGTCCACAACCCATCTCCCAGAGACCGGGAAGAAATTCCCGGGGGTCTGGAACACAAACACATTCCAGCAAGAAGGGATGGACCGGGAGCCAGGGTGAGAGAACAGGGGGGCGGGCATGTGCCTTGCACACAGCCAACCCAGGCTGCATTGCTGCTACCCCATATGGGTCCCCCGAGCCCACCAGAAGGGATGCCTGATGCAGAGCCAGGGGTTGCGTCCTGGGCCCCACCAGGTGTGGCAGGAAGGAAAGAAAAGACACAAAGAAAGACCAGAAATGAAGGAGAGAGCGGTCTCTTCCACGTGAAGTGAAAGCCGGCACGCCGCTCCTTGCCGAGAGAGGGTGCAGGCGGGAAGCCCCTGTGGCTGAGGGGTCGCCGACAGAGAAAGGGTCCCTTAGAAGGAAGGATGCTGCTGGGTCACGAGTTTGGGGGGAAATTTGATTAGAGGCTGTGCAAGGGGGGGGGCCCATCCGGTTGGCTTCTGCCACCCTTGAAATAAATCCCTTTGGCATGCAGAGCAGACAGGCCCTCTGCAGAACAAGACAGGTTTTGAGAAAGGAGGTGCGGGGGGTGGGATCTGATTTGGGGTCCAAAGAGAAGGCTCTTCGCCCTCCCCTTGCAAAAGCCTCAAACCCTTGTCTGTGGTGAAAGGGCCACGTCCAGGGGGCGGGGTGCAGCGGGGAAGATGAAGCTGACCACTTTGGCCAGCCACTCTACTCTTCCGTTTCCCTCACGTTCTCTAGGATGCCCGGTCTCACGGGGAAGGGATGCCGAAACTGCACCCCGCCCGCACCCCCCACCAGAGTAAAATGTGGGAGCTTTCTAGGTGGCCTCAACTTGAAAAGCCTCTTGAATTTGGGAAGAGGATGACGTCTCTCAGCCAATGCTGCCTCCCGCCCTGGTAGGAATCACTTGTGTGGGTCCCTTAGGGGCGCAGACGCTCGGCCCTCCTTAGACCTGATGTCAGGGTTACCAGGCACATGGTTGGCTTCCCATGGTTGGTTGCCGAGGTCCTCCAGGGACCCTTGCTCCCGGCCCCCGTCGTCAGGTGAGGTGCAGGCCAGGAGAAAGGAGCCCTGATCGCCAGGGCTTCCACCCCACCCCTCCGTGGCACCGTGGAGCGGGGAGCAGAGCACTGCCCCCGGCCCTGGCCCTGCCTAAGCCACATCCTTCATCCCTGCGGCCCTGGGTCCCGACCAGGAGCCAGTGCAGGGGCCGCGGGGTGGGGGATGGGAGGGGTGCAGGGGCCTTGGAGTCAAGCCCTCGCGTATCAGTTCTGATTTCCACGAGAATCACCGGCCCTGGCTGGATTTCAAAAGACAGCGTTACTAATGAGAAACACACAAGTTCTTGAAATGAAGTTAACTTCTTTAAAAAAAAAAAAGGCCTTTTCTTTGGCTCCGTGGATATATATTAGAACCACATTGTCTGAGAATGAAAAAAAAAAAAAGGCCGTTCTGCTTCTGAGCAGGAATACGGGAGTCCTGTCTTCTGCGAGAGATCAGCTTCCCGCCCATCTCTCTCTGCTCTCTGCCGGCTGATCACTTGGGGCTTTGCTGTTGCAGGGAAGAAGGGATTTGCAACTTCAATTTAAAATAGGGGGTGGGGGATGGAGGTGGGAAGAAGGTGAGAGAGGGTCTGAGGTGTTTGAAAAGATTAGGATTCTTGGGGCTGGAGCAATAGCACAGCGGGTAGGGCGTTTGCCTTGCACACAGCTGACCCAGGTTTGATTCCCAGCATCCTCGATGGTCCCCTGAGCACCACCAGGAGTAATTCCTGAGCGCAGAGCCAGGAGTAACCCCTGTGCATCGCCAGGTGTGACTCAAAAAGAAAAAACAAAAAGATTAAGATTCTTTTAAAGCGCAGGTTGGAGAAGGCGGAGGAGGTGGAGGGTCTGGGGTCGGAGCTGACGCATCACCCGCCAAGTCCCCTCAAGTCCGAGGTTCCCTTTTCTCCCTGGAGGAGGAGATGGCGTCTTCCTCCTTTTCCCACTTCCATGGGATATGTGGCCCCTGAGTGATGCCTGGGTTGGGGTGTCACCTTTATGTGGGTGCAGTGAGCCCTGGAAACTGAGGGGCTGGTTCCGGGGAGCACTCCTGTCTCAGCTCCCTGGGAACTCTGGGCTGCCCTTCCAGAGAGGCCTCCTGCCCGTGGAAAGGAGGAAGGAGCGGGGTACAGCTCAAGCCCAGCCAGGAGGGAGGGGCATTCCCCACTTCTTTGGAAGCCTGAAGTAGGGAAGCTGTTCCTGAATGTTCCAGAAGCTGCTTCCTCCTGGAAACGCCTATAGGCCACCAACAGTCTATGCTCAGCCCCATCTGCCCAGGCTCTTATCCAGAAAGGCTGGGTAGACTGCCCACTCCAGCCAAGGCTCAGGAGCCTACGGGGGGCAATGCCTTCTCTTCGCTGGGCCTCAGTTTACCCTTCTGTGCCATCAGAAGGTGAGGTTGTCAAAGCTAGTCTGTGAAGGGGCAAGACTCTCTGACTGTAAAGATCTTCCAGGTATCCCACAGGGGAGAATTGGAGGCTGGGTGTCCCCCCTGGGAGCAGCTCACAGCTTTCAGAAACTTCTAGAAACCCGGAGACTTAGGACAGGGGTTAAGATGCTTGCCTTGTGGGCAGCCAACTCTTGTGGGTTTGACCCCTATAACACAGCACATGGTGCTCAGAGCACTGCCAGGAGCAAGCACTGAGCACCTCCCAGTGTGCCCCCTATTTTCAAAAAGATGCTTCTAGAACTTTCTCTTGCCCCTGAACCTCTCAATCCCCAGCCAGGAGCAGCCGCTGTGCTGGCACCTGGAGGAACTTTTGTAGCAGGGAAGGTGCGTTAGTCCCGTGGGAAGCCAGGCATGCTGAGAACATGACGTGGACACCCCCGGCCCCACACAGAGAGCAGGACACCACTGTCCCCACACAGAGAGCAGCCCCTTCCCCCCTTTTTTTTCTGTTGTTGTTGTTGTTGTTTTTCTTTTTGGGGTCATGCCCGGAAATTCTCAGGGGTTACTCCTGACTCTGCACTCAAAAATTACTCTTGGTGGTGCTCAGGGGACCATATGGGATGCTGGGGATTGAGCCTAGGTCGGCTGCGTGCAAGGCAAATGTCCTGCCCACTATAGTATCAATCCAGTACACACACACACACACACACACACACACACACACACACACACACACACACCTGCCCCTGTGGCATTTAAATACCTACCCCCACCCACCCCTATCCCCAGGAGGGCAGGGGCTGGAGCCCAGAGCCTCTCACAGACGAGGCAAGTGTCCTACTGGTGAGCCACGTGGCAAAGGCCAATGAGGGAGAGGTCAGGCTTGGAAGAGGGAGCATCTGGCCCAGCCCTCCACAGGGACTCGTCTCTTCCTTTAGCTTCCATGGGACCCTGGATCTCAGAAAGGGTGCTCAGGCCTTTGGTGTGAGTATCCAGAGGGCAAATTCTGGGTCCCTTCTACCCCTCTGCTCCACACTCTGCGACGGTCCAGGCTGGCCTCTCTTTCCTCTGGTCCTTCTAGAAGCTTCTAGAAGGAGGAGCTTCTAGAAAGAAGGAGAGGCTGATCAAATTGTAAAAAACTTCCCCTCGTGCCCTGGGATGAGGTACCTGCTCAGGGTCTTCACTGAACCTCCACTTCCCCAGCAGAGAAGCAGAAACTCCGGCAGGCGGCTTTGGGGTCTCCATCTGGGCAGGGCCCCTACCCGGATGCTGTGCGTGAGGAGTTGAGTTGAGCTGAAGGCCAGTGACATGGCACAGAGGGTGGAGTGCTTGCCTTGCGCTCAGCCCATCTGGGGTTGATCCCCGGCTCCCCAGATAGCCCCCCAAGCACCCCCAGGAGTCAGTCCTGAGCACAGAGCCAGAAGGCATCTCTGAACGCCACAGGGTGTGCCCCCCCCCCCCCATGGAGGCTCTGGGCTCCATCCCCTGCCCTTGTGGGAATGGGAGGGCGTGGGTAGGTATTTAAATGCCATAGGTGTGTGTGTGTGTGTGTGTGTGTGTGTGTGTGTGTCTGTGTGTGTGTCTGTGTGTGTACTGGATTGATACTATAGTGGGCAGGACATTTGCCTTGCACGCAGCCGACCTGGGCTCAATCCCCAGCATCCCATATGGTCCCCTGAGCACCACCAGGAGTAATTTCTGAGTGCAGAGTCAGGAGTAATCCCTGAGTATTGCCAGGCATGACCCAAAAAGAAGAAGAAAAAAAAAAGACTACAAGTTGAGTTGGCAGCTGTCTTCCCAACACACTCCAGCCTTTCCGTCTGCCAGTACCTCCGTATCTCAGACTGGGCTGGGCCATGGGTGGGTAAGGACCCCCGTGTCCAGATGTATGGAGGAGGGGGTGGTGAGGAGGGTACAGTCGCCCCCCTGGGACAGGAAGGCTGGACACGTCAGGCCCTCCCAGCTGCCCCAGCTCAGGTGTCCCTCCAGAGTCAGGGGTCTTGGGGGCCTGGGAGGACGAGAGGTCAGCCGGCCCAGCTCACCCTGCCACTGCCTCCTCCGCAGCTGTCCAAGGCCGGCCCCGTGGCATCTGGGGGCCTGACTCCCAGCGAAACCAGACCCTGACCCCAGCAGCCCCAACCCCTTTCTGTCCATCACCTTGAACGGGGAATGTTTTTTTCATTACCGGCCTCCAGCCTGCTTCTGGGGAGGGGAACCTCCCTCCCCGTCCCCCCCCCCAAGAGGCCCCCACGCCTGAGCTCTCTCTCTCCCTGTGTCTGCAACTTCATAATATCCTGGGGCAGCTGCAAGGGAGCTACGATGATCTCAGCCCGCAGCCATGCGCGGCCCGCCACCCACTCTGACCCCTCGAGCCGCTTCCCGCACTCGCCCACGATGGCCGAGGGGCCCAGGGCACTGCGCCCGGACCCCCGCACCCCCGCCCATGCTGTGGGCCCAGAGACCACCGCGGCCTTCCTCTGGCCTGTTCATGGACGCTGCCCCTCACGCCCTTGCCCCCATTCCACAGACACGGACGCTCCTGGCAGCACCCTCCCTGCTGGTCGCAGCCCTTCCTTGGTGGCAGCGGCTCTCGAGGTAACCCCCCCACCCCCCACCCCGACTCCAGTCACTCCCCAGGGGACCCGCCAGACCTTCCCTGGGTGGTGTGTTGTCCTCCCCAGCTGTCCTGTCTCTGCTGACCCAGTGTTTTGGCCGCCTCCACACCTCCTCTGTCTTCCTCTCTCCTTCCTTGCAAAATGCTGGTAGACAGCGGAAAATTCACTTTGGAGGATACTGACAGGCCCGTGGGCTGAGGAGTCAGAGGGGCAGGCATTCACGAAAGCAAACTCTGCGCCCCACCCAAAAAAAAATTAAAAGAGGAAGGATAGCACAGGGGTAAGACGCTTGTCTTGCGTGCAAAGGACACTGTATGCGGTGCCCCGAGCACTGCCAGGAGTAATCCCTGAGCATAGAACCAGGAGTCAGCCTTGAGGACTGCCAGGTGTGGCCCCAAAACTGTCATAGGCCCCCCGCCCCCCACCCACAATAAACTAGAGAAACATACTTGGTTTCTGAAGCATTTAGACTTGGGTTCAAAGTCTGGCTCTGTCAGCTGCTCACTGCTCAGCTCCCCACAAGGCACATACCTGTTCTGAGAGTGGGTTTGAAGGTGTATTCTTTAGGAACTGGGGGCAAAAGGAGAGGAAGAAGAAAGAAAGAAAGAAAGAAAGAAA
This sequence comes from Sorex araneus, assembly GCF_027595985.1. Lineage (NCBI taxonomy): Eukaryota > Metazoa > Chordata > Mammalia > Eulipotyphla > Soricidae > Sorex > Sorex araneus. Next base: position 145,617,844 of record NC_073307.1, on the reverse strand, counting down.
GAAAGAAAGAAAGAAAGAAAGAAAGAAAGAAAGAAAGAAAGAAAGAAAGAAAGAAAGAAAGAAAGAAAGAAAGAAAGAAAGAAAGAAAGAAAGAAAGAAAGAGAGGAAGAAAGAAAGAAAGAAAGAAAGAAAGAAAGAAAGAGAGGAAGAAAGAGGAAGAAAGAAAGAAAGAAAGAAAGAAAGAAAGAAAGAAAGAAAGAAAGAAAGAAAGAAAGAGAGGAAGAAAGAAAGAAAGAAAGACAGAAAGAAAGAAAGAAAGAAAGACAGAAAGAAAGAAAGAAAGAAAGAAAGAAAGAAAGAAAGAAAGAAAGAAAGAAAGAAAGAAAGAAAGAAAGAAAGAAAGAGAGAAAGAGAGAAAGAAAAAGAAAGAGAGAGAGAGAAAGAAAGAAAGAAAGAAAGAAAGAAAGAAAGAAAGAAAGAAAGAAAGAAAGAAAGAAAGAAAGAAAGAAAGAAAGAAAGAAAGAAAGAAAGAGAGAAAGAAAGAGAGAGAAAGAGAGAATAAAAGCATCTGCCATAGAGTCAGGCAGGGGATTGGGGCTGGGGGTGTGATGGGAGGGAACCTGGGGACACTGGTGCTGGGAAATGTACACTGGTGGAGGGATAGGCGTTGGGATACTGTTTGTCTGAAATCCAGTCATGAACAGCTTTGTAAGAGTATATCTCACAGTGATTCAATAAAAAAGTAAAAAATTTTTAAAAAAAATAGAAAAAAATAGAAATTGGGGCAGACAGAAAGTAAAGGGATTACGGTACTAGGCTTAAATGCAGAGGACCTCATTTCAATCTCTAGCACTGCATGGCCCCTCATAGAGCACCCAGAAAAATACCCAGACCTCCAAAATATTAGAATTTTTTTGGTGTTGGGGATCGTACCTAGTGGCTGTATGCTGGAGATCTCCAACAGGCCAAGAGATCAGAGGATCACTCTCAGCAACGTGGGCAGTGCTGGGGAATCAAACTCACAGCCTCACATATGCCAGATAGGTGCTCTGCTACTAAGCCACATCACTGGGTCCCTAAACAGGCATGTACACACATACATGCATGTATGAGTGTGTTCGTTTTGTGGTCATGTGTGGTGGTACTCAGGGGTTGCTCAGGGGACCGTGCAGTGCCAGGGGTAAAACCCAGGGCTCTTGCATGCACCCCATGTGCATGATCCCTTTGAGATATTTCCCAAGCCTCTAAACGGATATATTTTTAAAGGACCTACATCCAAGAATTGAGAGAATTTATTGAGGTGCTCAAATGCAAGAGGCATTAAAGAGGGGGAGATGGGAGGAAAAGAGAGAAGAGGAAGTGAGGGGAGGAGAGGAGAGGGGAGGGGAGGGGAGGAGAGGAAAGGGGAGGAGAGGGGAAGGGAGGAGAGGGGAAGGGAGGAGAGGGAAGGAGAAGAGAGGGGAAGGGGAAGGAAGGGGAGGGGAGGAGAGGGGAGAAGCAGAGAGGAGAGGAGGAGAGAATTTGGTTTTGACAATCCAAGAGAAAGAAATCGAGGGAGTAAAGGAGAAGGAGAAACATTTTTTTAAACTTTATTTAAACAGATGGTTTACAAAGCTGTTCATGATGCGTTTGTTGGGGGTTGGAATGATAGAACAGCAGATAGGGCGTTTGCCTTGCATGGGGCCGACCTGGGTTCAGTCCCTGGCATCTCAGATGGTCCCCCAAGCACCGCCAGGAGTAATTCCTGAGTGCAGAGCCAGGAGTAAACCCTGAGCATCACCGGGTATGACCCAAAAAGCTAAAGAAAAAAAATAACATGATGCATATGTTACAGGCATTCAATATTCCAACAACAATCCCACCATTCAAGTGACCTTCTCCCCACCATTGTCCCATTTTCCCAACCACCTCCCAAGTCTGCCCCTTTAGCAGGCACACAACAATCTATTTTATATTACTTGTTACACCCCAATGGCTAGAGGAATACAAAGTACTCCCGTTAAAGAAAACTTGTGAAAATTGTTATATTTTACCACGGAGTTGTTTTCAGTCTTTGAGGATGTACTAAGTTGTTAAATGCTAGCTGGGCCTTCTGTGTTATTGTTTTTGTTTGCTGAGTTTGGTGGGCTTTTATGTTACTTTCTCATCTAATTTCATATGTTCCCACTGAAATTTCAGTAGTGTAGAATTTGGTGGTGTTGCGCGGCCACATATGTGGCTGCATGGTCTATAAACTTTGGCATCTGTAGAACTGAGATGACTGCAGAGATTCCTCACGACACCGTGGACTTCGGATGTTGTTGTAGTGGCAAAAGTGGGTACAGCTGCTGGGACTTCAGTGAGGTGGGGACTCAGTCTACCTCCTTCTGAGGTCGCCAGAGTTTTCAGCCAGAGAGTCCCGTGTATCCAGGAGTCTCAGCTGCTGGGCTTGCACCTCCTTGGAGATTTGGTTTATGAATCTGAAAAGCAAGAGGATGGCTGAGTCAACATGGTGGTGGATATGGGAGGTGGGCATGGTTGCTGGGGCTTCTGGAAGTCTGGGGGCTGGGGGAAGCTTCTGCAAAGACCCCCACTCTGCAAAGACCCCAGATTTCTCAGCCCGCCACTGGGTATATGGAGTTGGAGACACAGTCTGGTGTCTCTGCGGAGATTCTCAGTGAAGCCGTAGTTAGGTTGTAGGCCGTTGCTGTGGGTACAACTGCCAGGGAGGAAGAGGAGGAAGATTTTTTTATTTTTTTGCTTTTTGGGTTACACCTGGCGATGCACAGGGGTTACTCCTGGCTCTGCACTCAGGAATTACTCCTGGCGGTGCTCAGGGGACTATATGGGATGCTGGGAATCGAACCCGGCTCGGTCGCGTGCAAGACAAATGCCCTACCCGCTGTGCTATTACTCCAGCCGCAAGAGGAGAAAGATTTTTAAAGATGTTCACTGTAAACTAAAACCAACAGTCCCCATTAGCCAAATTGTCTTGTCAGCTGCGCAAATGTTGCTTAATTTTAAATTCAGCATCCCAGAGGCCATGGCTGCACCTCATCCGGCTCCAGAGCCACAGCTGAGGTGAGAGAAGAGCCCGGCCGTGGCCCAGGCTCGGGAAACAGGTACCCAGAACCGCCTCTTAGCTGGGCTCTGTCTTAGGTCTGGACATGATGCTTCATTTTCACTGACATCTACCTCTATTTTAAAAAACTTTTCCCACTAAATGGGAGTGATAATAGTAAACCCTTCCCAGAGTTGTAATGAAACTTCAGAGAATGAATATTTGCAAAGCATATCAAGAGAACGGGTACAGAAGAAGCTGTTTCATGAGATCAGGTTGTAAATGATGAAAGACCTCAGGCCAACAGGTCCCGTCACACCTCTCAGAGTCTCAATGCTCACCCAGTGAGTCACACGTGGAAAATGCCTCTTCCTAAGTAACTGCTCACATGCGGTTCATGTGACACTTGCTAAGCAAAAGAATTGAAGAGGGGACTGTGTCATGAGCTGGAGATTCAAATGGGACAGAAACCAACAGTCAATCTTACCCAGAGCTTCCTTCCTAGCCACCACGGCAAGCAGGGAGAGGTAACAGGTGGTTTGGTTCATGTCTCTTGATCAATGAGCTCATGTGTTTTCTTTTACAGAGGAGCTGATCAAAAATGGAAGCATGACATGTGTGTGTATTTATATAGATTAAATGTCACCGATTAGACCTTTGCTTGGTGAAATTCCTGATTCTCGGCACCTCCCTGCAAACCGATAGATGCAAGCCCTCCTGGTGTTTTTGTCTCTCCCATCTTCCTGACCCCCCAAATGTTGGCCAACTTTCATGTTCTAGAGTGTTCTGATCATCTCTGAGGTGTTTCCACCTGGCCTGGACCCTCATCCCCAAAGTCCCTCTCCCATGCACCAAGCACTTTGGAGAAGCAGCGACCATAAACTGGCACGCGTCTGTCCCTGGCTGTTGGCATCTTCACGAAAGCCCCTTCCACAACCCACGAAGATGAATTCTCAGAGACTCAAATTTCTGGCCCACTGCACAGAGCCAGCCACTTGCTAGACCCTTCAGAGACAGCTAGAATGCCCCACAGCAGCGCCTCTGAGGTGCTGAGGGCCGTGCCAACCCCGGGCCTGGCTCCGTCTGCTCTGCCTTCTGCCCAGGAGGGGGTGTCATGCTGCGGCCAGGGAGGTGGAGAGGAGCAGGATGTGGCTGCTAACAAGATTAGCCTCGGGCTCCTGCCATCCCTCCTGGTTGTACTCAGATGTCTGCCAATCTGTCCATCTCCCCAAAACCTATCTTCTCCCCGCTAGGCCCCACGCCCAGGCCTGGCAGCCTTGCTGGAAACCAGACTGGCATCGAAAGGCTTCAGCATGGCAAAGTCCAGTTTGAAGAGACCAAAGGCAGCGTATACATGGCCAGGACCATCCTAGGTGCCATAACAACTGCCAGGAACATGAACCACAATGCACTGAATGGCCAGACAACCCGCCAGCCCGAGACCATCCTCCCTTCCTGGGGCTCCTCCCAATAATTGACCATTTTCCGCGCTTTCCGAGGAGCAAGGCAGTCAGAGGAGATGTGGCTGGAGAGGCCCATGCGGAGAGAGAGAGAGAGTTCTCAAAGCTAAAAAAAAAAATCACTCAGGCCCCAAGCAAGGAAACTATGACGATGAATATTGGGCAAGAAGGTTGCCTTGTCCCTATCATCAACAGAATTTATGTCCCCGCAAAATCCATATGTTAATGTGACTTGATTTGGCAATCAGGCCTCTAACGATGTAATGAAAGCATGGGACCTGTACAACAGCCACCAAACTTAAGGATGAGCCCGTCACGGAGGCAGGCTTGGGAGGATGGTGGTAGGGGGCTGGAGGGAACCTGGGCAATGGCGTGGGATTGGGATTGGTGCTGGGACATTGTATGCCTGAAACCCAACTCTAACTAATAATAATAAAAAAAAATCCACCGTAACTTAATAAAAAAAAATCTAAAACTGATGTAATGAAGCGGTCTGGGAAAATGGCTCAAAAGGATGTAAGCAAGTTTTGCATGTAGGAATCCTAGTTCCATCCCCAGCATGCGCAGTCACCCCCACCTTTGGGGGAGCCACCCCCAAACACAGATGGTGTGCACTCCTGCTCCCACCAAAAAAAATGAGAGAAAGAGAGAGAAATAATTAGGTAACATGAGGTCATTTTAGTGACCCTAATGCAGTATGATTTATCAGAAGAGTGCTAAGGACAGAGAGAGAGAGAGAGAGAGAGAGAGAGAGAGAGAGAGAGAGAGAGAGAGAGAACATGCAGAGACACAGGAGAAGACAGACACCAAGAAGGGAGGCCTCGGAAGGAGCCAGCCCTGCCAACACCAGTGTCCGATTTCCCGCCTCTAGCACTGTGAGAAGAGAAACTCCTGTTAGTGGAGCTACCCAGACTCTTGTCGTTTGTTTTATCCGGCCCATCAGTCTCCCAGTCAGCTGCCCACACACCTCAACAGCCAGGGCCGCATCCTGGCTCAGGTAGAGGAGCAAGCCATGGGGACCGCAGGCATCTCTGGGCCAGGCTTCTGGGAACAATCTCATCCGATCCCTCCGGTGCTGGCTCGGGTCGTGAGGGGGCTCTGTCTTCCAATGCAGGGAGCCGAGAGTCCTTCGACACCACACAGCCAGAGCTGCCTTAGAACTTGGGTCCATTTCATCTCAAAGCTAAAGCCCTTTCCTCCAACTGACAGATCAAGGACTTTCTGGACCACAGGAAGCCAGACGGACCACACAGTGAGAGAAAAGATTCCTGGGGCATGGGCCTCCAGGCACTGGCAAACTCAGAGCACTCTGCCCAGCTGCCAGAGAAGAGTTGCCTCTTTCCTTCCTCTCAAAGGGGAGAGATCCTGGGAAGAAAAACCAAAAGGAGCAGAAACCACACAGGAGGTCAAAGAGGAGGACCCTGAGGCCCCACGGAGCAGGGGAGTGAGGGAGGCTCTGTCCACCAGGGAACAGGCATGCTCCTGGCACCTCCAATGCCTGTCAGCGACTTCCACCACCCAGGAGAACAGACCAGAAAGAGAGCATTCCCCCTCGGGGTCCCCGCCCTCCTTCCTCCCTTCCCCCAGCAGTCCCAGCTACCTGCAGCCAGGGTCCCATTCCCAGCCACTCCCCAGCGTTTGGAGAGAGAGAGAGAGAACTTTGGAGGTTTTCTTGATCTTGTTATAAAAGGAAATAAAATGGTGTCTCATTGCAGGGAGAGGGACTCTATAAACTAGTGGAAGCAAGAGAGGAGAAGACTTAAGGGGAGAAGCGAGGAGGGAAGGGGACTACTGGCAGAGTACAGCCTCCAACCAGTGTAAGTTATGGGCATCTAGGGGCTCTGGTCCACCCCTTCCTTTCAGGAGTGTCGAGGAGACAACACTAGGCAAACAGCCAAGCAGCCTGAATGCTGGCCGACTTCGACTGTGAGTGTGGAAATGTTGGACTGCAGCTGAATCTCATGAAGACAATGCGCATGAGAAATGGACTAGTTCCTGATGTTCCTTTTGCTTTCAACAGAACAAACATCTCCGAATGCAGCAGTTATGTGTACCTAGGTCGAGAATTCAACATGATGAATGACCTGGCACCTGAGCTACGCAGGAGGAAGAGAGCAGCGTGGAACGCCTTCAAGAGCTTCGAAGAAGTTGTTAAGAGGACGAAGAACCTCCAGCTCCGGGCACATCTTTTTGACTCCACCATTCTTCCTGCACTAACATACGCCTCAGAGACCTGGGCCCTACACAAACAAGATAAGAATGCTATTCGGGTCTCCCAAAGAGGAATCTAAAGAGCTATGCTTGGAATATCACGTTTCACTCAAGTGAGAGAAGGAATCCGGAGTTCAGACCTCCGTCAAAGATTGAGAATCAGGGATGCTGTCTCGTTTGCCAAGGCGTCAAAAAATCAGATGGGCCAGACACGTAATGCGATTTAGAGACTACCACTGGACTAGAGCTGTTACTGACTGGATTGCACTGGACGTCAAAAGAATGTCTGGCTGCTCACCTACGAGATGGTCAGACTTCTTCGTCAAGACCCTGAACAAACAGTTTGAGGCTCTTCATGTTCCTGGAGTGAGCAGATGCCATTGGGCTACACTAGCATGCAACAGAGATGAATGGACACGTTACTAGCACCGGCTTGAGCAAACCGATGAACAACGGGATGACAAGTGACATGCATATATATATATGAATAAATATTGTATCATGATAAGTACACAACTCTTAGCAACTATATCCCCTTTTTCCTCCCGGAACCCTCTACCCTACTCTCCAGATGGTACTTTGAAAATCCTGGTGTACTTTAAAATACACAAGAAAAATATGAAGTATACAGGAAAGTGTACATCACTTAAATCATTTCCAGATCTTTCCTTACACACCTATACCTGGTGCGGCTACTCTCAGAGAGAGAACACTCCCAACTCTTCTTCCCTCCCTGTGGTTAATCTCAGACTTCTAATCTTTAATTACTTAGGTTTCATTTTCTGGGCCAGGCCATGTTTTCCGGAGCAACTAATGCCGCACCCCTCATCTGGGGCATGGGCATGTGACGTGGGTCTAGCCAATCAGAGCACACATTCCCCTTTCCTTGGTGATTGGTTAGGGAGTCAAGGCTGGTGGGAAACTGTCCAACTGGAGGTCCCAGGCACTCTTTCTTGGTGTGGTCCCACATTAAGAGGGTGAACGCAGCACTTGCTCCTGCTGGGGGTCCACGAGGGGTCTGAAGAGTCATTAGGGCAAATGGCAAGGCTGAGAGATGGAGGGACATTGGGAACATGGAGCTCCTAGATCAGTCTGCAGCTACCCGAGCTACTAAAACTGGGTTTAGATTTGTTTATTTCTTAGGTTATCCTGATAAAGACACAACTACACCAGGGGAACAAATGAGAAAGAACAGAGTCATTCCCCTTTGGATATTTAAGTCCTGAGGAATCTCTCACACAGTGAGAGCTATAGCGGGAACCGCCTGTGCAGGAGGCTGCACCATCAAGGGCTTTGTGAGCAGACCCTGTGGCGTTCACCCAAGGACCAGATTGACCAACATTCGTTATTTTGACATTAGCCTTTCTCAGATAGTCTCCTGGGTATTTAGCCATGTACGATGACATATGACAACTATAAATGTGATCCTAGCCACCTTTGTCTTAAACAGGGTGTGGCTTTCTATGCTCTTAATGTGAATACCCATAATTCTTTTTTAAATAAAATATTTAAACACAGTGGTCCACAAATTTGTTCATGATACAGTTGCTATGGGCTTTTGATGTTCTAGCAGCAATCCCACTGCCAGAGACCTCCCCTCCACCACGGTCCCCATTTTCCCAACCGCCCTCCAAGCCTGCCTCCTTAGCAGGCACAGAAGAATTTATTTTACACTGCTTGTTGCAACTGAATGGCTAATGGGGTTATCAAAAATACTCCAGCAAAAAAAAAAATTGTGAAAATCATTATATCTCAACACAGGTTTGCCAAGTCCTTGTCTGAGGATTTACTAAGCCATTGTTGCTAGTTGAGCCTTCTGTGTTATTGTTTTTGTGTGTTAAGTTTAGTTGGTTTATGCGTTATTTTCCCATCTGATTTGTGTGCTTCTACTGGAATTTCAATCTTGTGGCCACATATGTGGTCGCATGCTCCAGACACTTCCAAATCTGTAGACGTGGGCCAATAAATTGACATGACGATGGCTGTGAGAGGTGGGCAAGGCTTCCAGAAGTCCAAGGAAGTACAGGGGTGGAGGAGGAGGGGTGCTGTCCCAGGACCCTCACCTCTCTTTTATAATGCAAAGCTCAGTTGGACTTTTACAGTTGTTTGATTTTTTCCCCATACCTCTTCATTGTGATTCAATAGTGAGTCTCAAGGAAAGGTAGATCACGAGGGGTGTGTTCCCTGAAGCCCTTCCAGCAGCTAGAATAGGACCCAAGCTCAGTAGGCCTGAAAAGCAAAAGAAGTCACTGGGAGGTGGGAATAGGCACAATATCGAAAGACTTTCACTCTCGAAGTCCTGTGTATTTCTGTGATGTTCTACTTTTCCCAAAAGTACTGATTTGATCATCAGAGACCAACTAGAAGGTCTGTGTTTATAAACAAAACATCTCTCTTCTTCCCCAAGGAGATTTCATTGACCAGTAGTATTTATTCTGCCATAAAAATATATGAGAAAATGATCTTTTACATTTTTTTATATTCACATACATACACACACCATGAAACTAATGTACATAACTTTTTTTAACTGGGGAGGTTGGGGTCACATTGGCAGTGTTTGGGCGTTCCTCTCTGTTCTGTGTGTGGTCATCAGTCCCAGTGGTGCTTGGGGGACCCTGTAGTGCCAGGGATCAAAGAAGACTGGCCAAATGTAAGCCAAACACCTGAACCCCTGTTCTCTCTTGCTGATACCCAGAAATATTACTTTCCCATATTTATCTATCTTTCGTTCTTATTTCTTTTTTTTCTTTTATTTTGGGATCACACCCAGTGATGCTCCTGACGGGGTTCAGGAGACCATTCGGGGCACCAGGGATCCACCCCAGGTGAGTTGTGTGTGAAGCAAGTGCCCTACCTGCTGTACTACCACTCTGATCCCATTCCCATCTTTATTTAAAAGGAAAGAAATAAAAGAAACAAATCGAGAGCCAGCCTGCGGCTGTGTGTCTGTCAAACCCAGTGTTCGGACAATAATGTAAATGAACCAAAAGAAACAGGCCTCAGCAGGAAGAGTCTGCGTCGGGGTCCCTGCACACGTCCCAGAAGTCCCCTCTTCTACCAGGAGAGTGAGTCCTGGCACCACGACCAAGTCATGGCCACAGCAGCACAGAAGGAAGAGGAATAGGAAATCATGAGCGTCCACGTAGGGGCAGGACTTGGGCCTCCAGCTCCAGGGAGGAAACGCTCATCTCGGAGCAGTGATGGGCTGCAGGGAGGAAAGAGGACTCGGGGCAGAGGGTGGGGAGGGGGAAATATTGGAGGCAGAGGCTGCCTTTGGCAAGATGGTAAACAAAGTCTGGGCAAAGGTATCCTTGGGGAAACTGACTCAGAGATGGGACTGGGGGAGGGCAGGCTTTGTGGGAAGAGGATTTGAAGCACACAGGTGGATCCAAAAAAAAATGAGCAGAGGTGGGGGGTGGAGCAACAGAACAGCCAGTAGGGCATTTCCCTTGCACTTTGCAGACCAGAGTTCAAGTCCCGGCACCCCCAATGGTCCCCCTGGGCACCACCAGGAGTGACTCTGGAGTGCAGAGCCAGGAGTATGCCCTGAGCATCACTGGGTGTGGCCCCAAAATAACAACAAACCACAAAAAAAAATGAGCAGAGAATGTGGGACAGGGGGTCACAGAGACAGGCCAAGAGGGAGATTTCCACCATCCCTCCACTGTGGTGGACACACAGGGCAGGGGAGGGGAAGCCCGGAGCCTGGGAGAGTCGGACACACACACGGGCAGGGACAATGGGGGAGGGGCAGACAAGGAGGGTGGGGGTGGGGCATCTCAGCATAGTGAAGGGGGTGATTGCCTATATAGGGGGACGTGGGGAGCAGGAGGCAAAATGGACATGCGTCTGGAGAAGGGACACAGTCTCCCACTTCCCGCCCGGCAGAGGGAGAGGAAACCCACGTATCCCTTAACCGACCTGCCCTTCGGCCGGCAAACACAGCTCTCCTACACACTGCTGATGGGCCTCAAAGATGGCAGAGCTTTGGGGGATCCCCTACAAAGGACCATCTATGCTCCCACCACGGCCCCCCCAAAGCCCTCCTGGGAAGAGCAGCAGCCCCTTTCTGAAGAGGCTCAAGGAACCCCCAGTGCAGAACACTGGGGCATTGACGGGCCCGGGCGCCTCTATGCCAGGGGAGGAGAGGGCGGGGTGGGCACAGGCAGGGTGGGGGGCTGCGTGGCAGAACAGGCAGGGATTGAGGGACCCTGGGGGTGCGTCCGTGTGGGGTGTGGGCCTCACACAGCCCCCAGGCGGCTCCCTGGGAACAGCTCACCTTTCATGGCCAGTGGCCCCTCCTGAGCTGGCGGGGGGCACCCGCCTGCCAGGGTTAGCTGGGAGCTGGCGGCAGCCGTTCCCGTCCTGAACCCCAAAGCATGAGGGACGCCAACCCTCTGGGTACCCGTCCCTTTCCCTTCCCTTCTGTGCAGGACACTGGCGGCCACACTCAAGGTTGGCCACACTAGCAGCCACACTCTGAGCTGGCCACATCACCGAGCCACCTGGGTTAGCTCTGGCGGGCTCAGGCACCACACGAGGTGCTGGGCATTGAATCTGGGTCCGCCCTGCGCAAGGCAAGCACCTCGCCTGCTGCACTATCACTTTGTCGCTCTTTAGAGCAACATTAAAGGCCCTTGGATGGTGCTCAGAAAACAATGGAGCTGGGGATCTTCAACCACAGCTGGAAACTGAGGCACAACATGAAGGGGCCCCAAGATCCAGGACTGGAAACCCCAAGGAGGCAGGAAGCTCTTGAGATGGAGGAGGAGGGGACCCCATGATCCTGATACACACCCATACACACCCATACACACACACACGCACACATGCACATGCATACACATACACACATGCACATATACATACACATACACAATATGCACACACATACACATACATACATGCACATACACACATGCACACATACACATATGCATATACACACATGCATGTGCACACAATTACATACATACGTACACACATATGCACATACACACATACACAGATGCACACATAGACACACATATACACATACACTTGTACACAATTGCACACAAACACACACATACACACATGCACACTTACACACATACACATATACACACACATACACATATGCACATACACACACACACACATGCACACACACATACACACACAGAGTCCTGCTGAGCTCAGCCCAGCAGGAGAAGGGGACAGGCCTTGACTGGGCTGGGGACAGCTTTGGACAGTGACGGGTGGCAGTGCCGTGCCCAGGGAGGAGGGCTCCTTCCAGACACGGGGGCTGCTCAGGGCTGCCAGGCCACGTGTGGGCTGTTCCAGCCACCACAACGCTGGGCCCCGGGGACGTCTCTGCGTACTGAATACAGAATCTGCATGAGGAAGACCCACTTCGAACCCTGACACCACGTGGTCCCCCAAGCACTAAGCAGGAAGTGGCCCTTGAGCACCCCTAGATGTGGCCCTGAAACCAAACCGACGGCAATCCCCAGGGAGGCCCTGGGATTCCCCTGGGAACCAGCGAAGGCCTCGTGGGATCCCTCCTCCCCCAGGCTGCTGTCAGACACGATCACACACCGCCGTGACCCCCAGTCACAGCGCCCTTCTGAACCCTGACCCGAGAAGAGACCTGACTGGTACCCAGAACCTCAAGCCCAGAGGAGGTCGGCACCGAGGGGCACAGCCCCCACCAGCCAACCCAGACCCCCAGCAGCCCCCGCCAGCCAACTCAGACCCCAGCAAGTCCTAGGGGGCACAGAGAAGGGCGGCCAGACAGACTGTGCTGGAGGCCTGTTCTTAGCCCCTCACCAGGAGCCTAAAGTGGGTGGGATGGGGGGGCTACACCTCTGACTTCCTATCTCCCCGACAGCAAAGGAAATGTGAGTGGGGGTGCAGAGACGCCCCATCCCCAGGCCACCAAAGCCCTAAACTAGACCGTTCCTGCCTTCTCTGCTCTAACCTGGGGGCCTGTTGATAAATCCCTGGAGAGGGGCCGGACTGATAACAAGCCCAGGAGGGTGCCTGCCTTGCATGTGATCTGCCCAGGTGGGTCCCCCGGGACCACCGCAGGGAGTGACCCTTGAGTGCAGAGCCAGGAGCAAGCCCTGAGCACCAGGTAAACCCCGACACAAGAAAGAAAAAGAGGAGAGGAGAAGAGGGGGAGGAGAGAGAGAAAGAGGAAGAGAGGGCAGAGAGAGGGGAGAATAGGTGAGAGGAGCAGTGGGGAGAGGTGGGGAGGGGAGGGGAGAGGAGAGAGGGAGTGGAGAGGAGAGAGAGAGGGAGAGGAAGGAGAGGGGAGAGAAGAGAAGGGAGGGATAGGGAGGGGAGGGTAAAGGAGAGAGGGAGAGGAGAGGAGAGGAGAGGGGGAGGAAGAGGAGGGGAGAGAGAGGAGAGGGAGGGGAGAGGAGAGGGGGAGGAAGGGGAGAGGAGATAGGGGAGGAGGAGGAGGGGAGAGGAGAGGGGGAGGAAGGGGAGAGGAGAGAGGGGAGGAGGAGGAGGGGAGAGGAGAAGGGGAGGAAGAGGAGGGGAGAGGAGAGAGGGGAGGAGAGAGGAGAGGGGGAGGAAGAGGAGGGGAGAGGTGAAGGGGAGATAGGATAGGGGAGAGGAGAGGGGGAAGGAGGGGAGAAGTTCCTTGGGCTATGGGAGAAAGCCTACATGTGTGGACAGTGGGGTGGGGAGGGGCCGGGCCAGTCATGGGAGGCTCCTGAGAAAGGAAGGTGGGGACCAGGCAGGGGGTTCCTGTGCATTTCAAGGAGGCAGGACAGGTGCAGGGGTGTGGGGGCACTGGGGGCACGCAGAGAGTGGTCTCTGCATATCCTGGTCTGGACGATGAAGTCTGAGAATGCCCGCAGGGGGAGGCAGAGGGGGGGCAGGGAACTTTCCCAGGCTGCTCCAAGGTGGGCTGGGGGAGGCGGGCAAGGGGGCACCCATGGAAGGAGGAGCTCCCGCCCCCAGCACGGGAACTTCCGGGTGGCAGGGAGGTCCCCAGGGGGCGACTCTGCCCACCAGGGTCCCAGAAATGGCATGGAGCTGGCCGCCTTAGCAACTCAACACGCTGCCGACTCAGGTTACCGCCGGCCAGCGTAGCCCCTTCCCCGGAACAATGCTTCTCTTGATGCGGTAGCCTTCCGGAAAATTCCACTCATCCAGGAGGTGGGATAGAGCAAGCCATGGAGAGGGAGAGCGGGCCAAGAGCAAACGCTCACTGGACTCCTGTGTGTTCGGGGCTAGTCACTTAACCTCTCTGTGGCTCCCCGGCTCCCTCTGTATCATCGGATCTTCTTGGTTCCCCGTCCACCGCCTTGAGCTGGGGCACCAGGCACAGAGGAGCCTTCTAAATGTGGGGGGTCCCTCCCGGAGTGGTGGGTGGCCCCGGGAAAACCAGAGTGGAGGCAGGGGGGTGTAACCTGCAGGCAAGTCAGGGCTGCTGCCTCCAGGAACCCTGACACCTCCAGATTCGCTCCAGCCCCCACCCCTTACTCCCAGCCCCGGCTTGACAGAGGACACTCACACTCGCCCGCAGGAAAACCTTGGACCCGCTGGAAAATCCCAACTAGAGTTACATTTTCAAACCTTCTCACAATCCAAATGTCAACACCAATGGAAACAATATGTTTATTCGCAGACCTCCTGCCAGAGCGGATTAATTTCTACAGGCTCCGAGCCCATTTCGGAACTGTAATGTCTCAATTTTACAGATGAGAGCAGGAGGGAGGGGCCCCGGCAACCCCTAACTTGGCCTTCTCCGTTGGTGAAGTGTCGCAGGGCTGGAGGGGTTGGGGAGAGAGGAGGAAGGAGAGAGCTGGCGCGGGATGCCATGGTCGGGGCGGGGCGGGGCGGGGGGGGGGTCTGGTCACCACCCCCACCACCCCCAAACAACCTCAGGGTCCTCCCCCCACCCCCACCTGGTGCCACTGGCCTCTGCCCGCACCTCTCTTCTGAACCGCCTCCTCAAGCTGCCCCTCCCTCTGCTCGGGGGGGGGGGAGGTCTGGCGGGGGTCTGGCGGGGTGGCAGCTGGGGCGCAGGGAGGTGCATGCCATCCAGACCGGGAAGCCCAGAGCCAGACAGAAGGATGCCATTTCTCGGGAGCCCCCGGGGTTCACGTGCACCCCAGATGCGCCGGGCTCTGCAGTGGAGAGCGGAGTCTTGAGTCCAGACGCTGCCGCCAGCTCGGCTGACAGAGGTCCCTGCCCCGACTGACTGTGTGCCACACCCCGGCAGAAGGATATTCTGCACATCTGGGGCGCTTCCCCGGGGCCCCGGCAAGGTGCACACGGCCCTTCCACCCGTTCCGCTGCTGCCGCCACGAAACCCGAGGCTTGTGGGAGAGTTTCCCCGCTCCAAGACTTCGTTCCTCCCTGCCCTGCAGAGGGTCGAACAATCACCGAGGAGGTGGGGTGTGGGGGAGAGGTCACTTTGCAGCCCAAAGGAGAAGGTGGACGGGCAGACGCCACCCGACCCTCGGCTGTCCTGGTAAGCCTGCGCCCAGCTCCCCCGGCTGGGAAACAGGGTCCCCTCTGGTTTTCTCTGCCCTGCTCCCTGCAGGCATCGGGTCCGAGCACTGAAAATGCAGGTCCTCACTGGCGAGGAAGGGGCAGTGTCCGCATCCGTTGCAGAGGGGAGCAGGCAGAGGCTCAGAAAGGAGGCCTGAGCAGTGCCAGGTGCCCTGGACACCGGGGGCGGGCGGGGGGGAGGGCCAGTGTCTGGGTCACAGTCCTGGGCCCCTCTGACCCCATCAGGAGCGGTCAGCTGGACCCACTTCAAACCCTGTTTCCCAGGCATCACACGAAGCAAGTGGGGACCCTGGCAAGTGGATGGCGGCTGCCTCCCTGGCCCCGAAACCCACACCCCCCCCCTCCAGAGTGGAGCTGCCTGACGGTCTCGAGGGCCCTGGCCGGGGGACTTTCGGGAGGAGATTTCCTTCCTTCCAGTGGGTCTGCCCCTCGTCCCGGCTCCATCAGGCTCCAGCTGGCAGAAGGAAGATCAGAGGCAGCAAAGCCACGTGGGGGAAAACTGAGAGCCTGGTGCTGGAGGCGGGGAAACTAGATCCTGGTGGATCACGGGTCCAGGAGACCCTGGGGGAGTCCAGGGGACACTGGGCAGAGCCCAGGCAGATCAGGGTCCGAGGAAGATTGCCAGCATCCCCCGGAGGCCCATGGCAGGAAGTTCTGTATCAGCTGGGGAATGGGCGTCCCAGCCACCAACGGGACCCTCACCCCCTGCGAAACATATTTCCCGGCCCTGGATCTGTCCATTCCCATATTTTCATTTATGTTTTTTCTGGTTTTCTTCTGCTTTCCATTTCCCTCCCCTTTTGATGGTTGCTGGGGTTGGGGTGACCTGGGGACTCAAACCCTCAGTGCTCATGGGGTGAGATGAGGGGGGCGGACACAGTTTCTTGGGCTGTGCTGACACTGGAGCTCGTGGAGGGTCCCACTTTCCATGGGTTCCCCCCCCCCCTCATTCCCTGGTCTCTCAGCCGTGGTGCTCACACGTGCCCACCGGGTCACGCTCCTCACCAGGGCTACCCACTGGAGTCAGAGTGCATGCACGTACCTGGCCGTGCATCAGAGCTGGCACCATGGGCGCCGGGGTGGAGCTGGGGTCCCAGCTGAGCCTCTGGAACTGTGCTCAGGCCAGGTGAGGACCCCCAGGTCCACCAACGCACAGCCTCATGCTCACCAGGCAGGTACTATCCCTGAGATCTCACTGGTCTCTTTCAGAGATATAGAAGGAGTGAGCAAAGGAGACCAAAAGAAAAGAAAAAAATCTACCCATGGTCCCCCAAGAGAACCCCAGAGATGACCTTCTCAGGCCCAGTTCCACATTACTCTCTATCCGTCCACTCAGTCTCAGTTTAACAAATCAGGGTCATCACGTATAATGCTGTTTGATTGCCTGTCACTGTCACTGTCACGTCATCCCGTTGCTCATCGATTTGTTTGAGCGGGCACCAGTAACGTCTCTCATTGAGAGACTTATTGTTACTGTTTTTGGCATATCCAATACGCACGGGTAGCTTGCCAGGCTCTGCCTCGCTGGCTCGATACTCTCGGTAGCTTGCTGGGCTCTCTGAGAGGGGCGGAGGAATCGAACTCGAGTCGGCCTCATGAACGGCAAACGCCCAACCGCTGTGCTACCGCTCCAGCCCTACTTTATTTATTTTTTTCTTTTGCTTTATAATGCAAAATCATTACATGGGCCCTCAGATGTATGTCAGCTAAGAATTTCTGGATGAACATGCCAGAAATTCTGGAGAGGTGCATGATTGGCCCCAAGCGGAAGAAGCTACTTCTAATTTCACAGGATCTCCTTCAAGAAGCGTTTCTGGGGGGCTAGAGCGATAGCACAGCGGGTAGGGCGTTTGCCTTGCACGCCGCCGACCCGGGTTTGAATCCCAGCATCCCATATGGTCCCCTGAGCACCGCCAGGAGTAATTCCTGAGTGCAGAGCCAGGAGTAACCCCTGTGCATCGCCAGGTATGTCCCAAAAAGCAAAAAAAAAAAAAAAAAAAAAAAAAGAAGCGTTTCTGGGGTTGTGGTGTGCCAGGCATGGTGCTAACGATGCCAACGCATCTCACTGATGTTAGAAAGACTTTGGCGATGGGGAGGGAGGGGGCCTGGGTTTTTAGCACCCGTGACTGCGGCACCTTCAACCTCATTAAGAAATGGTTTCAATGCAACGAAGGCTGATCCTCGTCAAATCCCACCAGCTGATTGATCACCCCAGTCACTGCCTGCATCTCCTGTCACCGGAGCCAGGGCTGTTCCAACATGCAGGTTGGGGTGAAGAAGGCCGGGGGGCTGGACTCCCCTGGGAAGGAGCAAAGCCGAGAGAAATAAGCATAATCGCCTCTGACCTCGATCCAAGCCAGATGGCAGACAAACCACTCAGCAAGTCACGCCGAGGTACAGAACCTCAAACCCAAATGACCCAAATCCAAACTTTGATAAATTTCATTCTGGGGCCACCCCCTAAACTCGGGGCTTACTGTTTTAGCTCTACACTTGGGGGCCACACTCGTGATCATGCTGGGGGCACCCTCTGGGGGTGCCGGGGATTTGAACCGGGCTTGGCTACATGCAGGCAAGGCAAGTGCCTCACCTGCTGGACCACCTCTCTGGCCCTGAGTTTCTTAAATAAATTACCAACGCGGTAGTGGGAGTGAAGCTATTTCCCTGAAAACCCAAGGGAGCCTCTCTTGGTTGCTCTCTCTGGGACAGAGGAGATCTGAGACTATGTCGGGGTCCCAGTCTGGAGATGACGCTAGGACATGTCCCAAGGGAGAGGGGGAGAGGGGACTCCAGGTCTCAATCCAAGCCAAGCGTCACGAGTATGGATGACCTGGAAGAGATTCATAGGGTCCCCTGATGAGACCGAAGAACCCGAGGAAGCGGGTCCCCGAGTGGACTCCAGCCACTCAGGGCAGCCCTGGACCCAAGCCACAGGCCCACCAGAGTAGCAGCCCACAGGCTGCCAAGACAGTCCCCTCGCCCCCCTCGGGCCCCTGCAGGAAGCCGCCTTGTTCCAGCCCCCCAGGCGGGGAAAAATGCAGTGCCCCATCCCAGACTCTCCTCCTCTCTGAGGTCAGTCGTGTCCCTCCAGCTGCCCCTTCCAAGTTCCACCTGACACTGGCAACCTCAGAAAGAAACCCCCCTAGTTATTGGGGCTGGAGCAATAGCACAGTGGGTAGGGCGTTTGCCTTGCACGCAGCCGACCCGGGTTCGATTCCCAGCATCCCATATGGTCCCCTGAGCACCGCCAGGAGTAATTCCTGAGTGCAGAGCCAGGAGTAACCCCTGTGCATGTCTGAGTGTGACCCAAAAAGCAAAAAAAAAGAAAAAAGAAAAAAGAAACCCCCTAGTTCTCTAACCTGGCCCTGAGACTTAACCCCGGGGGGTGTGGACAGCGCCCACGGCTGTCCCACACTCTCCCGCACTCCCCCCCCTTGGGCAAAGCACAGGACCTCAGCTTCCGGAGATCAGTGCTCGAGCACTGTGGCCAGACAGGAGGAGCTTTGCAGGCCATGGGCTTAGGAAGACTTCTCAGCTGGTGGCAAAAATCCAGCCTCCGAGGTCCCCAAGCTCCCCCACACAGACCCTGCACCAGGGCGTTCCCACCCTTCCAGGCTGAATAGAGATGGTTCCCCGGAACAGGCCCAGGGGGGCCACGACAGAGCCAGGACTCAGCTCTGCGGCCCCCGGGACCCCAGGTCCCTCCTGCCTCCAGATCATCCCTGAGCCCCCAGCCCCCACCAGCCCCCACCCGGCGATGCACAGGGGTTACTCCTGGCTTTGCGCTCAGGAGTTACTCCTGGCGGTGCTCAGGGGACCATATGGGATGCTGGGGATCGAACCCGGGTCGGCTGCGTGCAAGGCAAACGCCCTACCCACTGTGCTATCGCTCCAGCCCCTCTTTTTCTTTTTTTGAGTATGATATGTTTATCTATTTTGTTCCAAAGGTAGCAAACTATTTTATTTTGATATTTAAAAATATCTCATTTTTTCTTTTTTTTTATTTAATTGTTTTTATTTTAAAGTTGTTCGCGATGACTTGCTGCATTCAGTATCCCAACACCAACCCCACCACCATGACACCTTCCCACCACCGTTATTTCCAGTGTTTTCCAACCATCGCATAAGCTTTCCCCAACAGCAAGCTCTAAATAATTTATTTTGTATTGCTTGTTGTGAATAATTTGCTAAAAATGATCCAAAGAGATTTCCCTAAAGAAAAAGAAAATAGTGTTTGAAGAGTGTTGTATCTCACCCTGGAGCCATTAAGGCCTTGTGTAAGAGATCACTAGCATGTTGTTGGCAGGTTAAGCCTTGTGTGCTGTGATTTTCTTCTTCGAGATTGGTTGCCTTCTACTTGACATCCCAGCCAACCTGATGTGTGACTCCTGGTCTATCAGTGGTGTAGAGTAGGAGGAATTCTCAAAGCGCCAGGAGTTCTGAAATTTTGAACGGGGTGATAGATCTGGAGTTAAACTTTTAGCTGGGTGGTGACTTTGGGGTCCAGAAGCATCTCTGCAGCTTGTTGATCTCTTCTGAGGTTTATTTATGAGTATCCGGGTCATGGCCGGTTAATGAGCTTATATGGCGCCAGAGGCAGTTCGTGGGCATGATTGCCGGGCTCTGAACCAGCAGGCTTTTCTAAACGGGCGTTTGCCCGCAGAACCAACATCACTGGAAACAGGAGATACCAAGGGCAACGACCAAACCTTAACATATGCGTGTCAGGGTGGTGGGCGGGGGCGAGGGCCGGAGCTTGGGGACACTGTGGGTGGGAGGCTGACACTGAGATGGAGGGGGATGGGGGGATGGTGCCGGGACATGATATGTCTAAAACTCAAAGGTCAATAATTTTCTAAATTGGGGCCCGAGTGATAGTACAGCAGGAAGGTTGTTTGCCTTGCATGCGGCGAACCCAGGTTCAATTCCCAGCATTCCATAAGGTCCCCTGAGCTCCGCCAGGAATAATTCCTGAGTGCAAAGCCAGGAGTAACCCCTGAACATCGATTGCCAGATGTGAGTGAGCCAAAAAGGGAAGAAAGAAAGAAAGAAAGAAAGAAAGAAAGAAAGAAAGAAAGAAAGAAAGAAAGAAAGAAAGAAAGAAAGAAAGAAAGAAAGAAAGAAAGAAAGAAAGAAAGAAAGAAAGGAAGGAAGGAAGGAAGGAAGGAAGGAAGGAAGAAAGAAAGAAAGAAAGAAAGAAAGAAAGAAAGAAAGAAAGAAAGAAAGAAAGAAAGAAAGAAAGAAAGAAAGAAAGAAAGAAAGAAGGAAGGAAGGAAGGAAGGAAGGAAGGAAGGAAGGAAGGAAGGAAAGAAAGAAAGAAAGAAAGAAAGAAAGAAAGAAAGAAAGAAAGAAAGAAAGAAAGAAAGAAAGAAAGAAAGAAGGAAAAAATAAGGAAAGAAAGAAAGAAAGAAGAAAAGAAAGAAAGAAAGAAAGAAAGAAAGAAAGAAAGAAAGAAAGAAAGAAAGAAAGAAAGAAAGAAAGAAAGAAGGAAAGAAAGAAAGAGAGAGAAAGAAAGAAAGAAAGAAAGAAAGAAAGAAAGAAAGAAAGAAAGAAAGAAGGAAAAAATAAGGAAAGAAAGAAAGAAAGAAAGAAAGAGAGAGAAAGAAAGAAAGAAAGAAAGAAAGAAAGAAAGAAAGAAAGAAAGAAAGAAAGAAAGAAGAGAAAGAAAGAAAGAAAGAAAGAAAGAAAGAAAGAAAGAAAGAAAGAAAGAAAGAAAAAGAAAAAAGTGGCATCTTAAAATAATAATTTTATAAATCACAGTTCTTTAATAATATTAAAATATAAATAAATAAAAGGGTATTTGCTTTGCTGCAGAAGCCAGGAAGCCCCCGCCAGCCTCTCAGACCTTTGCCCAGAGATCTGCGGGTCCTGACATCCCTGGAGGGGTCGCCGTGTCATGACCTGGGCCCAGCTGTCTGTTTAGAGGGGGGAATTAAATCTCCCCCCCACCAGTAGGCCAGTAGGGACCCCCCTTCTCACCACCCTGTGTCCGGCGGGGAGTCGGGGCTGCTCTCGCCACCTCCAGTCAGCTTCCCAGCCAGGCTGAGAAAACGGCATCTGCTGGGCCCCGGACCTCCTTGTGACAGTCCCGGGAAGGATTTTTTCCCCAGAAACAGGACAGATTCAGCTCCCTGGAAGCACCCAGTGAAAACAGGCACTCCAGGTTCCCCCCTCCACCCCCCCCCCCCCCCCGGCAGGCAGGAACCCAGGCCCTGCAGGGAAGTGCAGGCCAGGGAAGCCGAGGCAAAGGCGGACCCCAGGGCAATACTGACTGACCATCCCAGCCTCCCGCCACCCCTCCCCCGTCAGACTGCAAATACTTGGAATTCTTCCAAATTTGAATGGCAAATCCCCCCAACCCCCAAACCCGCTTCCAGCTTCCAGTAAAATGCAACTTAAGACTAAGACCCCACGGCACTCCACCAGGGCCTCTCGGAGACCCTCGGAGACTCTCGGAGACTTCGGTCAAGCCTCTTGCCAGCCAGGATAGGTGTTTTGGCCGCAGTCAGCGGAACCATTCACCCTTAAAAAAAAAAAAAAAGTGAATGCTCTCTGATCAAGGCTCCCAATGTCTCCTTTAGAGTTGTTGTTGGTCTGGGGGCCACAAAACAAACACCAGGAACGTGGGGCCTCTTGCCCTGGCCATTCATGCAGCTCCCGGGCAGATGCGAGTTTTGTGGCCGCACACAAATGTGAAAGATCGGGGTGCAGTGAGCCGGAGCCCGGGTCTGCTCTAAAATGCATAGACAATTCATAACGATGCATTTGATTAATGGTAAATGAGCATGGAATTCGGAGGGCCGGCCCATGTGACGGCCACATTAGCACCAGATGAAACTGTTGTGGGGTGCTAGGAGGGAAATTGAGGGCGAGGGGCTGCAAGGGAGAGCCGGGGGGCCTGGGGGGTGGCTAACCTAACGGGAGCCCGCTTCTTTGGCCTAGCCGGGGCGTGGAGGGAGGGGAGCAGGAGCGTCCACGCAAGGCAGCAGAGGGGGAAAAAAAAAATGAATCCTACATTCTCGCCAGGTGTTCCCCTTCCACCTGAGCGAGTGAGACCCGGATGTAGAAGGTGGGACGATCCCTCCCTCCGATCCATGGGGGGGGGGGGAGCTCATAAATTCAAAATTCAAAAGAGGTTCCCAGGCGGGCAAGGGGCAAGGAGGAACTCTGGATTTTCTGATAAGCTCAACTATCACAGGGGGGAAGGGGGGAAGTGTCAGCAAGGTCATTGCATTGGGAAGAGAGAGGGGAAAAATTTTTATTTTTTTTTAAGACAGAGCTCTTAAAACCAAGCAGGCGTTTGCCACCGCGTGACCCAGAGAAGCCGAGAGCAGTGGCAGGGCCTGGGTCTGGCAGGCAGGCACAGCTGGGCGCCCTGCGTCTTGGATATCTCGGGGCGTGCAAAGCCTCGGACGACTCCAGCCCCCCTGTACGTCTTCCAGAAAGCATCAGCCTTCCCATCAATAAGCCCTCTAGGCTCTCTATTAGCGAGCTCCGTGGCCAAACCCGACATATTTATGGCCTGCACTAAACTTTCCGTATCTGCAATGGTAGAAGAGGTGAGGGGTGGGGGGGAAGAGAGAGAGAGAGAGAGAGAGTCACCCCATTCAGCGGCCACGACAAATCATGCCATTTTCGAATGATCCAGGGGTCTGGCGGGAGGCTAATTTTCCTGCCTAGGATCCCGGCGGCTTCTGTCCCCTCCAGTGGCCAGAGCTCTGCTCACAAAGATGAAAAAAAAAGGATGTTTGAGGATTAGAAACATAAGAATACATTTTCTCCCTTTTTGTATGTGTGCGTGTGGAGGGAGGGGAGGGGGGGGACCGTGGGTTGGTGAGGGGAGAAAAAGGAAAGAAAGAGAAAGCAAGCCCCAACTGATATCACTGTCTGGGGCCGGAGGGGAAACCTGATCTCGAAATGGAATGGTTAACATTTGGGGTTGTTTGGAGAGAATTGCTCCAAGCTGTTTTGGTTCAAAATGTATAGATTTAAGGTAAGGAGCCCGGTGTAGGTCAGCACCGCTCTGGAAACAAGTGCCCCCATAACTTTTTCATCTGACAAAAAGGTAGGGACAAATTTTGTATTGTTTTTTTTCTTCTTCTTGCTTTCTTGCTTTATCTGGGGGATGGGGGGGGGGACTTCTCTGGTTTTAACTTGGAGGCGTGCTAGAAAAATATTTACTTGTCTTGGGCTTTTTCTCATGCTGCCAAGGCTTTCTTCTTGGGGGCTGTGCCTGGCTCTCGGGCTCTTTGCACCCCTTTGCTTCTTGCGTTCAGGCCAATGAAGCGTCCACCCAGAAGCCCCCCCCCCCACCCGACTCCCTTTGAGAGAGAGGGCCAAGTTTGTGGCTAGGCCGAGAAAGAAAAATTTTGTATTTCCCTCTAATGAAATCTCCAGGTTCCCAGCGGGGTGCACTGGGAAAGGGAGAGACCCCAGGATGCCCGAGTCCTAGCCACAGAGAGAGTGATTTGTTTTGATGAAAATAGAAATAGATGCGTATTTTACTGGGGAGGATTCCCTTCCATGGTGTAAGGGAAGTATTTGATTTTTTTTTTCGTTGTTATTTAGCAAATCCACAGAGGGAATCCAGTCTTCATCCATAGGAAGCTTCTGTTTTCCATCCGTTTCTCCCCCACCCCCCAACCAAGGCTGATTCCCTTTCCCTTGAACTTTAAACTCCTGTCTTTATTTCCCTCAAGGAAAAAAAAAAGAAGAGGCTGTTTCCCACCTCTAAAAAGCACCAGTCACTTACTTTAGGAGAAAATATCAAAGGTAGACGAAGGAGCCCATGAAAAAGAATTGTGTTTGAAAGAATTGCGTTCTAGGACGCTTTTAAAAGGTTTTCAGACTCTGCATCTGAACAGAGAGTTGGAGAGTTTGGGTTCATAATACACTTTCCCTGGGGGGCTGTTTTGCGTTTAGCTTGGGGAGCCCTCCTGGAAACGCACCCATTCTTTTCTCACTTCCCAAACGGGACAGTCACTCTCCTTCCTCATTGACCTCATGGGCGAGGGTTGTGGGGGGGAAAGTCGGGAGGAGGGAAACTGTGACAACCCAGAGTTTTATCTTGAAGAGAAAACCTTCGATAAAGCCATAAAACTGTTATTGAAGGCAGGGCTCGGGGCTGATTATAAACCCAAATTGCTAACAATAAAATGTCATCAGATTCTTCTATGTTTTCTGTAGAGAGCATCATCAAAGTCGCACCATATGTTAACATGGTTTTTATATATCTTTTGTATGTGACATCCATTTAATTTTTTATCAACAATGACAGTCCCAATCTCCAAATATTTGTGTCAGCGGCAGGAAAGGGATCCGCACCTAAAAATATCCTCTAAATCATAGACGGGTGTCAACAGCCCTCCTGAGGACAGCGATGTTTTTGTGGTTTTTCTTTAGTAAGAACACGTCTTCCGCCCGGGCCTCTGCTTACCCTGACCCACCGAAGCTCCACCAGGGTTTTTTTTTTTTTCTTGGAGGACCGGGGAGTGCCACATTGGGTCCATCAGCAATCCATTTCCATTTGTTCTTTCAACCTTGAGACATTCAGATGCTTTCTTTCCCGGTCCGTCTGTGCTGGAAATGAATTCCACAGTTTGTGGCGTCCTCGGCCGTCCTTATCCCATCCCAATACAAGATGTGGAAAATGTGCTTAAGATCAAAAAAATCACATTTTGAAAATCCAAGCGTGTCTCTCTCTCTCTCTCTGAATACCGGCTAAGCCATTCATTGCACAACTCCAGGTATGGCTGAACCCTCTCTCCAGGGGTTGAAAGAAAGAGCTTATGTCCTATTTATTATCTCTCATTAGATAAACCTCAAAAAAGTAAACACTCCCTCCCCTCGACGCTCCCGCTGCCTGTTTCAGATTTTAATGCAATGATATGTTTTTGCAAGATCGTGAATATTTATATTTCAGAACTTAAATATCTTTATTTAAACCATACCATCGAGTGCTCCCAAACCCCAGGTTTTTCAGAGTCGGGGCGCCTGGGATCTGGCATAGTTGGAGGTTTGCATTTCTGCAGACAAGTTCTTATTCTCCCAAATCAGAAAAACCAAAGCGGATCATTTCTAAACGGCCCAACCCCTGTCTGCAAGCTCGCAGAACAGACCAATTCCGCGGCAGACACCTTCTCCGTAGCTTCATAATAAATAGGGGGAAAATGGCAAATGTTTTCTTTCAATTAAAAATTGAAACCAATTGTTTTAATGAATATCTCTGGTCATGAGGCTAAAGTGTGTATGCTTTCTGAAGAAAAATTTCCTGTGCGGTTTTCCCTGGGAGATCAAAAGGAACTAATTAACTTTTCTATAAGGTAAACAAGACTTTAACTGGAAATATCCCCATGAAGTATGTGGGAAGGGAGCTTTTGTGAGTGAGAGGGAAGGAGGAGAGAGTTGGATTTAATTTTATATTTGAAATCATCGTCCCAGGGTCCGGAGAGATATTGGAAACTCTCCCTGTCCGAGGCTCAGCCTTCTCTTTCGTTTTTTTTTTCTCCCCCATTACCAAAATGATATTTAAATCAAAGGCTGAAATGTTGCCAAGTTCAAATCCCTCCTCAGATTAATGGGGCATTGTTTCTGTTCATAGAAAATTCCTTCTTCTGAGAGCCCCTTTAAGAAGGACGGGGTGTGAGAAGGCACTTGCAGGGCGAGTGTGGGAAAGGCAGACCAGCATGCCCCCGGGAGGGGGAGCGGGGAGAGAAGCTTCAAGAAGACGGAAACCTGCTCACCCCACCACCCTGACCAGAAGGAACGGGGGGGGGGGGTGTCCAGGGGACCTGGCCCCAGCTGGAGCCCCAGTTCCCCAAGACTTGGCTCATCGCTCACCTTCTGGGTTTCTGGGGCCAACAGGGGAAGTGGCTAAGGAGACTGAGAGGGTCCTGGGGGCCAGCATCGTCTCTGCGGGGGGGGCTAAGCCCCCAAGCCCCAAGGCACTGGGGGGTTCTCTCGCCCCTCCTATCCCTCTTGCCCACAGCAGCTGCAAACCCCGGCAGGTTGCGCCCGGAACAGAGAATCCTTGGCCTGTTCAGAGGAGCCGCCTGAGACCAGTAACCCCCACCCCCACCCTCCACCGCCACACACACACACACACACACACACACACACACACACACACACACACACACACACACACACACTATCTCTTCTGTGCCCTTGCCCAGGAAGATCGGGCACCCTGCCCCGATCTTGACTCTGCAAGGGAGGCGACTCTGTTCATTCTCCAAGTCCACCACTGGCCTTTGGGGGTGCCCAGTACCCCCCTAGCAAAAGGCCTGGGTCCCGCAGCCTTCTTTCTCTCAGTATACTTCTGGCGGCTGCATCCTCAGAGAGAGCCTGCAGTCAGAGCGTACCCAGCGGGCTCGCCGGGAAAATTCGCAGCAAAGAGAGACACGAGGCTGGTTCTCCTCTCCCGGTTTAACAGAGGTCGGGCAGCAGGTCGGGGCGCTGGCCTTGCACGTAGCTGGCCGGGGCTCCATCCTGGCACTGCAGAGGGTTCCCGCAAGCCCCGCCAGGCGTGATCCCTGAGGGCAGGGCCAGGAGTAAGCCCTGAGCATCACTAGATGTGACTCACCACCACCTCCACCCCCCCCCCCCACAAGAAGAAAAGAAAAACAAAACCGGGGCTGGACAGTGGAAAGATAGTGTCATGGGTAAGGCGCTCGCCTTGCATGCAGACAGCCCAGTCTGATCCTCGGCCCTGCAGACGGTCCCCTGAGCACAGACCCGGGAAGGATCCCTGAGCACAGATCCTGTGAGCAAGGATCTGAACAAAGCCAGGTGTGCCCCCCCGCCCCCCCCCCCAACAAAGCAAAGCAGTTACCAGCGGGGGCAAGCGAGGACAACAGGGCTGAAGCAACTTGTCCCCAGGCACCCGCTTCTTACACTCAGCATCTCTAAGCCCCTGTGTTTAATGGGATTTGCTGGTGACCACGGGGCTCTGGTCAAGGGAACATCCTATAATAGCTCAGCCAGGCTGCTTGCCGAGACTCCTCGCCACTAATCTGGGCTGACACTCCAGTGTCAACTGGTGGTGGTGGTGGGAGGGGGCACCCTCTGCCCCAATTCCCTAGCACAGGCTCCATCTCCACCCCACCCCCCAACAACCACACCCTCCCTTATACAGGCCTCTCTGACAGGCTCAGTCCCAGCCGGTGGGCACATACTGGTGAGCCCCTTCATTCATTGACATAGCACCCCCAGGCTGGCCGGGACCAGAGGCCACCCCCAATCTACTGGCTCCTCTCAGGCTCAGCAGCCTTCAGGGGCCTTCTCACTGGAGAAGGGAAGGTGGGCTTGGTGGGGCGGGGGCAGGGGGGAGAGGGGAGGGAGGGCTGCATTGTCTGAAACCCACACTGTCACTGACGGAGCCCCTGAAAGAGAACAGAACCCGCGGTCTCCCTCCGTGGTGCACCAGCGTGGAAAGGAGGAACAAAAGCCCAAATGCTCCAATGGATGGATTTATTTATTTATTTATTTATTTATTTATTTATTTGCTCTGGAGAATTATTAAACCCTTGCTGAAAAGAAAAGAAATAAAGGGACGGGGCAAGCAAGTCATAGCCAGACCAGCTGCATGTTCCCCTGCGGGCCAGGGACGGGGTGGAGAGAGAGAGAGAGAAGAGAGAGAGAGAGAGAGAGAGAGAGAGAGAGAGAGAGAGAGAGAGAGAGAGAGAAAGAGAGAGAGAGAGAGAGAGGAGAGAGACAGCAGCCTGGCTGGTGAGCACATCTGAACTCCAGTGTCCTAGGATGACGGAGAGCCTGCCAGCTACCCAGAACGAAATAAGGAGTGCTCCAGCACACCCCAATCTCTCCTGAAACCCCCGTCCCCGGCCAGGCTCCACACCCCTCATTTCTTGCTTTTTGGGGAGGGGCCACTACTGGTGACGCTCAGGGGTTACTCTTGGCTCTGTGCTCAGAATTTACTCCTGGTGGTGCTCAGGAGACCATATGGGATGCTGGGGATCGAAACCCTGCCAATGTTCTACCCACTGTACATCACTTAGGTCCCTTGACACTCCCATTTCTGAAATCTACGACTGTGTTTAAGTCAAAGGCTTTGGACATATTTCTTCCTTTGAGGGGGGGTTTGGATCACACCCGACGATGCTCAGGAATTGCTTCTGGCTCTGCACTCAGGAATTACTCCTTGGGGGGTGCTCGAGGGACCATATGGGATGCTGGGAACTGAACCCGGGTCGTGCAAGGCAAACGCCCTACCCGCTGTGCTATCGCTTCAGCCCTCTATTTCTCCCCAGCACACACCAGCCCACTCCCAGGCTAGCCCACCTGTCTAGTGAACTCTGCGAGCCACTCCACTCTTGCTTTGACTTTGGCAGAGTGGCAGAAGAATTCCTGGTTCACCCAGAGGCAAAGCACTATCCCTCTGTGCCCTCGTGGCCTCAGAGCGCTCTATACAACCGCCTTGACCCTTCCTTCATTCCTCCAGCACCCGCCCCGCACCTAAGGTGTGCCAGATGGAGGGTTAAGGTGGGACTTCCGGCTGTGAAGGCCCGCCCCCCGGGACTCCGCCCTTTCTGGTGGGCGGAGTCAAACAAGAAGGAGGCGGGATCACAACTGGGGCCCAGGTGGGCTGGGAGGTGTTTTTGCTCCAGCTTTGGGGAAAGGGTGGCCCCTGAGGGCCTGGCTACCACTGAACCCGGTCCCTTCACCTCTGGGTTCCCTGAGCTCTTTATGTAGGGGTTCTAGGGAGGAGGCTTTGCCAGGCTGTCGAGGGCAGGCCAGATAAGGAGACCCAACAGCCCAGTGGGGATGAGAGCTTATCTCCCCCACCAGCTGGCATCCACTTCCTCTCCCCCAGAGATGTCATCCGCTTCCGGGACTTCCTAGCCAAAAGATTCTGGGCTGTCTTTGGATGCAGAGACACCTCCCCCCCCCCCACAAGCTCGTTTGGCTCCTGTGCCATCAGGTTCTTGAGGGGCAACACATACTCCCTCTGTCAGTACCCACATGCCAACGCCTGCCTGGGGGGAGCTCGCCAGGATTAGTTGCTGGTTTAAATGGTGGAAGAGCTCCCTAGACATGCCCTCTGTTCCGGATATCTATGCAGCCCATATGCATGACGATGTAGACACACGTGGTTTTAGAGACCACGTTAGACATGGGTTGACGCATGAGTGTCTATATGTGTAACATAACGCTATGGCTGGTCAGCACCGGGGGTGACAGACATTGGTTTGAAATAAGTGTGTTCGTTCAGGGAGTGCCATAAGCCTTTTACCTGCAGTGTACAGAGTGCCACTGTGACTGTTTCCCCCCCCTCCCTGGCCCCGCCATTTTCCTACAACATGTGGAATAACTGGGGGTGCTTTTAGTAGAAGTTGCGTAGGTCTGGTCGACTGTTAGCCTATTTATGATTTTGGAATTTCCAGAGTTAGCCATTCAGCCCAACAAGGAACGGGGGCAGGGTGGTGAGAAGAGCAAGTATGAGGGAGGACTCAACCAGAAGTCGCCTTACACACAGCAACTTCAGTTCAGCCCTCAGCACCAAGGAGGGTCCTCCGAGTACTGCTGGGAGTGAGCCCTGAGCACTGACTCGGTGTGGCCCCCCACAATTAAAAAATAATTTAAAAAAAAGCAAAATTAAAAGGCATAACCAGGAGCTCCTGGTGCCTCGTGGTGTTCCCTTCTGCAAAGGGATGTGACTGAAGCCCAGGGCAAGCAGGTCTCCCAAGGCTTAACCTGTACAAGGTCAGAGGGGCTCAGGAGTTCGGGGTGGGGGGGCGCTCCTTTCTGAGTCAAACACGGAGGCAGGCTCACAGTTGGGGCCCCCCAGGTGGGCTGGGAGGTGCCCGTGCTCCAGCTTTGAGGAGAGGGTGACCCCTGGGGGCCTGGCTACCACTGAACCAGTTCCCTTCACCTCTGCCATCCCAAAGAACCCCAAACCAGGTGGCTGGAGACCCCTCCAGAACTTAGCCCCCACCCCAGTTTTGGAAACCAAAGGTGCAAAAGCAAGCGACTGGCCTTGTTCCTAAGAATGCCAGGAAAGCCGCCCACTTTGCCTCTTAGAGTTTCCAGTTTTAAGCCGGCCCTTGTGGGTACACCCTCCTCTGCACCAGACCCCCCTGCTTGCGTTTGTGCCGGCACCCCCCTTTGCCGAAGATGGCCGTTGGGGTCTCACTCACCCGAATCCTGGCCGACAGCATCTGAGCTAAGCTTATCTGCAAAGACCCTATTTCCAGATAAGGGCCCCTTCCCCGCTAGGGGAATCAGTTCCACCTCACGCAGCTGGGATTTGCACGGGGTCAGGAGGACCTTGCCCCCTCGGGGCCTCCCAATATAGTGGAGCCTGCCACCATGCGGAAAACAGAGGGGCACAGCGGCAACCTGAGTGAATCTCCCCTTCGCCTCCTTCGTGGGGTGGGGGGATGCCACAGACTAAGAGGATCACCAGTGGCCAGGCCCCCTCCCTGGACGTGTGGCCAAATGTACCCTGGGAAGGGGAAACTGGCTCAGACCAGAACCAGGGGGCGGGGCGGATGGATGGAGGGCCCTGAGTGGCAGGGCTGACCATATCCCTGCTGGTTTCCAGGAAACACCTCCCTCTCCGCCCAGGCTCCCCGTCCAGCCCCTGCCCTGCCTCTGGCCTCTCTCCCCTCTCCCCAGAACCCCTCTTGGGATGCGACAGTGGAAACCCCGACTTTCAGGAGCCCAGAGGTCAGAGCTGCCAAGGAGGAGAAGTGGGCAGATACGGACAGGCCACCCTCATGGGACTTGCCCCGTGACCCCGCAGGTGGCAGCCCCCGTGGGTGCCCATTAGACTGTGGCTAATGACCCATGATGTCAGCACACTTGTCACCCGGGTCATTGACTGGTGATGAGGGTGCACGTTCCGGAGTCTGACTGCACCTGCCCAGGGGGTGCACCTCGCGGGGGTGACCTTCCACAGACTCCGAGGTCTCTCTTTGCCTCTTTCCTCTCCCAAAAAAATGGGTACAACGAAGGTCACATTCTTACACAGCAGCGGAAGTGCCCAAGTTGCTATGTGGGAAGTGTCTGGTGGGCCGGGGACATGCTTGAAGGGCCTGGCACTGTGTCCTGCATGCTTGAGACCCTGAGTGGGGTTCCCGGCCCTGCGTGCCCCCCCAGTCCCGTGTAGCCCTACTGACCCCTGGCACCCCTTAGCAGCATCACCTCCTCGGCCTGAGAGCTAAACCACCAGGCCACACTACCAGCCCATCATTGTAAGACCTCTTGGGCACCAGCGAGGAGCATCGCAAAAATTAAATAAAGGGGGTGGGGAACTCAGCGTAGAGCACTGGCCTGGCACATATGTGTGCACCTCTGGGTTCGATCCTTGACCCCACAACAACATCAAGAGAACTGGAACCTAGGATATCTCAAAATAAATAAATAAATAAATAAATCAGGGCTGGAGCAATAGCATAGTGGGTAGAGCATTTCCCTTGCACACGGCCAACCCGGATTCCCAGCATCCCATATGGTCCCCCGAGCACCACCAGGAGTAATTCCTGAGTGCAAAGCCAGAAGTAACCCCTGAGCATCACTGGGTGTAACCTAAAAAGAAAAAAAAATCGAAAAAATAAGTTTAAAATTATAATGATAGGGGCTAGAGAGATTGAACAGTGGATAGGGCGCTTACCTTGTAAGCTGGCAACCCAGGTTTGATCCCCTGCAACCCTTATGGTCCCCTGAGCTCGCCAGGAGTGATTTCTGAGGGCAGGGCCAGGAGTAAGCCCTGAACACCACTGGGTGTGGCCAAAATAATGACGATAATAACAGTTCACTGTCTGGCATCATAGCGGGTTCCCTGTGACAAGCCGTAGTGTCAGTCACCCTCGTGAGGGTCATCGCTGTCATTGCTCGTCCCCGGAGCCCTAAACCGACTTTGCTGAGAGGAGGCAGGGGGAGAATGAGATGGAAACTCTAACGCATGTGGCTCCCGGATGAGGAGGGGCGTCTGCAAAGGGGGGTCTTAGAGCCCCCCTCTGACTGCATCAGGGGCTCCCCATCACACAGGTCCTGCTTGGAGCCGTGTCACTCGGGCAGCCGCTGATCTGGGGGGCCCTCGTCCCTTCCTGCCTGGCTGGCTGGCTGGCTGGCCCCCTGGGTGACGGTGGTCTGGAAGAAAGGCGTGTGGAGCCGGTGGCTGATGGTCATGGCCACGGCGGCGCCACGGAGCCCGGGAGCCCTTCACACCCTCCACTTCCTCCTCTGAGTGCAAGACTGTGATTCACACCCAGCGGGTGGGGTGAGAGGCCCCAGACAGTGAACCGAGAAGGTGTGGGGCCTCCGGGGAGAGACACGCCGGACAGGGCGGTAGACAGCCAGGATCCGCTCACGTGCTTCTCGGATAGCCCAGGGACGGGGGCAGGAAAGGACCACCGTGGGGAGCAGGCCAGGTGCAGGCAGGGCCCCGAATGGGGGATCCGGGACCGAGCACCTGGCAAGGACGGTGGCTGGGGCGGAGGTGTTTGCTCCCCGCCGGGGTCTGGGAGGACGGGTGAGCAGGCCAGAAGGGGACGCGCTCCTAAACGCTCATAAATTCACTAGCAAGTCATTTATGGCAGCAGGGGGGTACAGCTCGTGCCTGCGGGGGTGAAAGGTTAATGGGGAAGGTGAAGGGGCGTTGGTGGCTGATTTATGGACCTGGCCAGAGGCTTTCATCCTGCCCAAGGCTCTGGCTCCAGAGACAGGTTGCGGGGGCGGGGGGGGGGGCCGGGGGGGGCACAGAGGTGGAGTCTGAGGCGTGAGGAGGATGTGACAGAGTTGAGGGGGGTGGGGGTTGCCTGGACAAAAGGCAGGGAAGGGAGGTGGCGTGTCACACCCCTGCCAGGGGTCTGAGGCTGGGCGTGCCTGTGACCGTGGCGTGTCAGGGTGCAGAACGGGTGCCTCTGACGGCACATAGCCAGAAACACATTTTCACAAGCGTGAGCCGTGATGTGGCCCAGAGCGACCTGTGTGTGCAGGGTAAGGTGGCGGCTCAGAACAACAGCCCTGGCGTGACGTCAGGGGGGGACTGAGGCGCTGAGCCAGGCCTGCCCTTCTCGCCTGCCACAGGAGCTGGTCTGACGTGGCGTGAGGAGACCCCCACCAAGGGTGCTTCTGTGCACCCCCAGGGCTGGCCTGGCTCGGGGTCAGGATGGGGATGTGGGGGTCTGAGGGCCCACAGGGGCCTCCGCAAGTGGCCGCCAGTAGGGGTGAGGGACTTGCTAGCACCGCTGGGATGGACCCTGGGCAGCTGGGCCGCCGGGGTCCAGTCACACTCACGGGCACCCCCTCCCCAGGATGCTGGGCTGCTCCTGCTTGGGCAGCAGATACCAGATTAGAGAATGAAGGCGGGCAGGGTGGTCGGGCAGCCCATGGAGAACGGTTTCCACACAGCAGGGCAGGGCCGGAACTGGGGGTGACGGTGAGGAGCCTTCCGAGGCCCAGCACCCCAGACTCACAGAGCCCTTTCCCACACCTCCCAGAGCTCACCCTCACACGCTCACATACACACACACTCATGTATCTCACACACACAGACACACACACTCACACAGATGTGCTCACACACTCATTCAAGCACTCACTGTCATACACATGTGCACTCACGCACACGTGCACACACACACAGCCACACACACATACATGTTTACACATACACAGTCTGTCATAACCGCACACTCATGCACATGTGTTTGCATGCACATAGCCACACACGCTTATACCTACATGCTCACACATACTCACACTTATTCAAACATATATCTTAACCTCACACTTTGCACACGTGTGAACACAGCACATAGCTATACACACTCAGACATACATGCTCACACATGCTCACACACTCATTCATACACACTCATGCACATGTGCATACACACTAACACATATATATGTACACATAATCATATACTCATTCAAACACTGTCATACACTCACTCATGCACATGTGCATAGATGCACACAGCCACACATACTAACACATACATGCTCACATATACACACACATTCACTGTCATACACTCACACTCATGTACACATGCATACATGCATAGCCACACACACATATACATGCTCACACATACTCATACACCTACTCACACACATGATCACATACGCTGACACACACTCACATGCTCACACGTGTATTGACACACACTGATATGCACAGAATCCCGTGCATCTCCTTGAGGCCACTCTCCTCAAGCCCCCTCCCGATTCCCAGGAAAAGTCCAGGAGTCTCTGGTCAAGCTCCACATGCCCAGCCTGGACCTTCCTCTGTCCACCCGGTCCCAGGTGGCAGCTCAGCTGACAAGGAAACCCTGGCCAGGGGACTCAGTCAAGACCCCCTTTCTACTTTGCTGACTTCCTGGCTGTGTGAGCAGGAGGGACCTCGAATTCCCCGGAAAGTACGTGCCCAGACTCCCATCCCTGCTGTGTTATCATCAGGCCAGATTTCAACCTCTCTGAGCTTGGATTCTTTAATCACATGACCTATAATGATAACAGCCTGACCGATTTCTGTGAAAGCTCAAGAGGAAAAGATCACAAATTCAAATATTCAAATATTTGAGGGCAGGAGTGCATTCGCACTTACCTTGCATGTGTGGGGCCCTGGGTTTGGTCCCTGACACCTCATGGCTTCCATGACCACCGCTAGGAGCGACCCTGGAGCACTGAGCCAGAAGTTGTCCCTGAGCCCTTCCCGAATAAGTCAATGATGTGTTGGGAATGTGTTTCTCCAGACACTCGGGCCACGTGGTCCTGTTTGCAGCCAGGCGTTCTGGTGCCTGTGGGCCAGTCACCTCAGGGCTGGTCAGAGAACTGCCTGCCCCAGTCCACTGGCGGCTCTGTCCTCCCCGGACCCCGGGCCCAGACACCCCGACTCTCCCCGGCCTCGGTTTTCTTACTGCCACAAGGGGCAGAATCCTGGTACCCTCCAGGAAGCGGGCTCTGAAGTCAATCCCTTTTCTCCACCAGCCATGACCCCAACCCCTGGCTGAGTGTGTGGTCTGGGCCAAACTTCTCTCCAGGCCCTGGAGGTGGGGCAGGAATGAGCGTGAGGCCCCCCGGCATGGCTTGGGGTCGGGGCGACACACGTCCAAAAAGTGAGATCTTGACCGTGGGAGCCGGTCTAGGGTTTTGAAGACTCAAAGTGAAGTCAGTGGCGGGGGGGCCCCCCTAGAAAGGCGGCCAGCTTTGCACCAGAGCCCCTTGGACAGGAACTCACAGACCAAGTGGCAAACCCCTGTCTGGCTCGGGAAGGAAAAGGCACTCCCTCCGTGGTCCCGCTTCCCGTGGGCCTGGCTGCGTTTCAGAGAGGCTTCCAGGACGCAGGGGGATGGCTCCCCTGGGCTGCAGCTCAGGCTTGAACAACTTGGAGCCCGGTGTCCTATTCCCAACACTGCAAGCCCTGAGCACTGAGCTGGGAGTAACCCTGACCAGCTCCAGGTGGGTGGGGGGCCCCCCTTCAAACAAACCAAACAAAAGCCAGAGAAGGATCGGTGGGTCTCAGGAGTCCGCCTAGTGGATGTCTCTCACACACACACTCACACACACGCGCGCGCACACACACACACACACCGCAGGACAGCCCAGCTAGCGGGCTCGGCTTCCAGACGGTTTCTAGAAGCCCCCATCAGGCTCTCATTTCCTCGGGCAGCCCCGGCCGAGCGCCAGCACCCCGCTGCCAGCCTGGAGGGGACATCAGAGCCGAGACCCATTTGCCGAGGGTTTCATGGGGTGTAAAGTGCTCGGCACCCAGTAAAGCGGAGGGGCTGCCCGGGGAGGCTGCGGTCCTGCCTGCAGGAATCAGAAACACTTCAGAAAGCGCCAAGACCAGCCCTGATCCCTGGCTTTGCCCCGGAGCTGTTTATCTCTGCCTTCCCCTGCCGTGGGTCAGGCTCCAGCCGTGTTTGTGAAAAGGGGAAATGGATTAAGGGCCCCGTGGCATCAGGCTGAGTGCCGCTAGCCCCCCCACCCCCGCCGGAAACCCACCCCCCCACCCCGGTCCTGCCGTGGCGGCAGGGATGAGGCGCAGACTGGAGGAAAGAGGGAAGGAAAAGCGTTTATCAGGTGGTGCTGGGCACTAGGCCTCCCCTCCCTCGTCCTCAGTCCTCACAGCAACGCACCGGGACCCACACAGACATCCTCATTTAGCCCATTTGAAAACAGAGGCCCAGGGAGGTCAAGAAACTCACCCCAGCTGGACCAGGGAGGGAAAGAGAAAAGCGAGCGAGGGAAAATGTACACTCTTTTTTTTTTTTTTTTTTTTTGCTTTTTGGGTCACACCCGGTGATGCACAGGGGTCACTCCTGGCTCATGCACTCAGGAATTACCCTTGGCGGTGCTCAGGGGACCATATGGGATGCTGGGGATCGAACCCGGGTTGGCCGCGTGCAAGGCAAACGCCCTACCCGCTGTGCTATCCCTCCAGCCCGAAAATGTACACTCTTGGTGGGAGAATGGTTTTCCTCCACAGGGATCACGGTGGCCACTGTCATCCCGTGGCTCAGCGATTTGTTCGAGCGGGCACCAGTAATGTCTCTCATTGAGAGACTTATTGTTACTGTTTTTGGCATATCCAATATGCACGGGGAGCTTGCCAGGCTCTGCCTCGAGGGCTCGATACTCTCGGTAGCTTGCCGGGCTCTCTGAGAGGGGCGGAGGAATCGAACTTGGGTCGGCGGCGTGAAAGGCGAACGCCCTACAGCTTTGCTAACAGGGAAGGCAAGTCTGAAAGACGCTGTTCCTGCCTGGTAGGCAGGGGGTGTTGGAGTCAAGGTGGAGTCCAGGAAGGGGCGTCCTGCCCAGCCAGCTCTGTGCAGAGACCCAGGAATGGTGCGGGGACAGCCAGGCTCTCCCGCATCCCACACAGCGGGAGAAGAGAATTTTGTTTTTTTACCTTTTTTATTGAGTCACCGTGAGACGGGCCCTCACGAAGCTGTTCATGATTGGAAATCAGTCAACAGTTTCCCAACACCCCTCGCCCCCCCAGTGCACACCTCCCACCATCCCACCAGCACCGGGGTCTCCAGGTTCCCTCCCATCACCCCCACCCCTACCCCCTGCCTGCCTCTATGGCAAGCATTTTTCTTCTCTCTCTCTCTCTCTCTCTCTCTCTCTCTCTC
This sequence comes from Sorex araneus, assembly GCF_027595985.1. Taxonomy (NCBI): domain Eukaryota; kingdom Metazoa; phylum Chordata; class Mammalia; order Eulipotyphla; family Soricidae; genus Sorex; species Sorex araneus. The sequence goes on along the minus strand of NC_073307.1, from coordinate 145,580,561 downwards.
TCTCTCTCTCTCTCTCTCTCAGAGAATTTATTGATGCTCGAGTGTGTCCCATAAAGAATCCTGGGGGAAGAGAAAGTGGTGTAGCCATAGTACAGCGGGGTAGGGTGCTTGCGCCTTGCACACGGCCAACCCAGGTTTGATCCACGGCATCCCATATGGTCCCCCAAGCCCACCAGGAGTCTTCCTTGGGTGCAGAGCCAGTAGTAAGCCCTGAACACCATTGGGTGTTGCTCAAAATACCAAATTCCAAAAAAAAAAAAAGGAAGCTAGAGAGAGAGAGAGAGAATCCTTACCCTCACCCCCAGAGTCCAGCTACTAAAGCTATTTCCAGTTCATAGATGAGAAAGCTGAAGCCTTGCACCAATCATTCTGACTCCAGGGTCTGGCCCCCTGCTGACCCACACTGTGCCCACCCTGCCCAAGGCCCTCTGTGGCTTTCCAGCTTGCTGCCCCTTCATGACCACCAGCCGAACAAGCCTTGGGGTTCAGGAGATCCCCAGAACCGAGACTTGGGCCCATGGGCCTACAGGAGGATGGAGGGGCTATGGGTCCCCTGGGGAGAGGGTGAGTGGAGACGGCTCCTAGGGGGGACGCTCAGGGAGACGAGCTTGATGAGCCACCAGGCCTTGGGCCACACAGGGAAAGACCCCCCCAATGTCCTTGACCATTTTGACCATTTGGATTTCCCTCTCCCCTTTCGTCTCTCTCTGGAGGCAAAGGGGCAGCCTAGAAGGAAGACCCGTTTCCTGATCTCTCTTCTGGCCTCTGCTTTACTTGAGAAAGGGCAGGTGTGACCGGAGCTCCACACAGTTTCATTTTCATTTCATTTCATTTGGGGGCTGGGGGGAGCACACTTTGTGGGACTCAGGACTTTCTCTTGACTCTGCACTCAGAGATCATTCCTGGTGGGTTCAGGGGGACCAGGTGGGATGCCGGGAATCAAATCTGGGTCGGCAGCATGCAAGGTGAGCTGTTCTCTCACTCTGGCCCCACCCATACAGTTTAAGACTCTTTCTATCCCCCTTGGTGTGTGGTGCGGGATGGATGCTTGGAATTGCTCGGGGCCTATTCCTGGCTCTGTGCTCGTGAGGGACCCCTAGAGGTGCTGTCTGGGATTTGAATTGAAGTCAGCAGGATGCAAGGCAAGTACTTTAATCCCTATCTACCACCTTAATCCCTATTTACTATCTCTCTAGCCCCTAGATGCTCTTTTTTTTTTCTTAATTAGCGAATCACCATGAGGTACAGTTATAGACTTACAAACTTCCATGCTTGCATTTCAGTCATACAATGGTCGAGTACCCATCCCTCCACCGGTGCCCATTTTCCACCACCAATGGTCCCAGCATCCCTCCCACCATCCCCACCCTGACCCTCCTCCTCCCACCCCGCCTCTGTGGCAGAAAATTCCCTTTTGCTCTCTCTCTCTCCTTTTAGGTGTTGTGGTTTGCAATAGAGGTACTAAGTGGCCATCATGTTCGGTCTATAGTCGGCTTTCAGGGTGCGTCTCCCATCCTGAGTGGATCCTCTTAGCACCATTTACTTGGTGATCCCTTCTCTAACTGAACTGCCTTTTCCCTCAGTATGTGAGACCGGCTTCTAAGCTGTGGAGTAATCCTCCCAGTACTTATTGTTAATAATCTTGGGTGTTAACTTCCCATTCTATTACTTTATATTCCATAAATAAGTTCAATCTTTCTATGTCGGTCCCTCTCTTTCTGACTCATTTCACTTAACATGATCCTTTCCATGTTGCTCCACCTATATGCAAATTTCATGACTTCATCTTTTCTAACAGCTGCATAGTATTCCATTGTGTAGACGTACCAAAGTGTCTTTAACTAGTCATCTATTCTCGGGCACTCGGTTTTTTTCTAGATTCTGGCTATTGTAAACAGTGCTGCAATGAACATACAAGTGCAGCTGTCATTTCTACTATACTTTTTTGCACCTAGATGCTCTTCTTGAAAGGGGAAAAATAACTAACCAGCGCCCCCTCCTCCAGATAGTGGGCTTTTAATAGTGTTACAAGCTCTCAACTCAGGGAAGGCAGAATTCTGTAGCTGGGCAAACCTTGTTCACTCTTCCACTCACCCCCTTCCTCCAGCCTGGCTTTCCTGAACCCCTTCTAGTCGAAGATGGCATTGCAGGGGACCAGTGGAATGAACGAACGCTGTTCAGGGGACAGAGGCCCACAATGCTGGGAGAGAAAGGGCAGGGGGGACATTCCAGAAGATAAAGACTCGCGCTCTGCCTCGGAAGCAGCCCCGGAGCAGAGAGAAGGGCATTTCAGGCTGAACACGGGACACAGGCAAAGGAGACATTCCAGAACTCTCTTGGGATGGCCTTGGCAGGAGACAGCCAGCGCCTCGGCCCAGCTCCTTCCCAGAGCGGGGGACCACGGACACTCCCTGATAAGGTGTCATGCTTTCCCTCCCCCGGGTTGGCTCCCCTGCTTGTGGGGACTTTATTAAAAACACACAGTTAATGGCAAGCCCACGAGGAGGCACTGGGGCCTTGCCTCCCCCCCACCCCGGCCCCTGACCCCCCACCCCCCACCCCCACCCCACTCCGGTTGGAATGTAGCCATCCAAATAAACATTAAATGCAAAATGCCAGAGCTGAGTTATTACTTGTGAGGGTGCTGGGAGAGAAATTTATAGCAACATTACCGTGTTTCGTTAGAAATCTCTTAATGCACCCAAATGGGAAGGTGGGTGTGTTTTTTATTAAAATGTTGCACTCTATAAATCCCATCTGTAGCCAGGACACAGGTGGCGCCCCGGGGACTCAGCTGAGGGAGCTGTCATGTCTATCTCGGGAGTTTCCGGGGTTCAGGGCACAGCTCCTGGCGAGGCCTACTGGCTCTCGTCCCCCTCCACAGCTCTACGCCTGCCCCTCCCTGCCCCCCGGAAGGAGAAAACCCCTCCAGGCCCTACCACGTGCAAGGCAAGTGCCCCACCTGCTGTACTATCACTCCCACTCCCATCCCCAAACTTTTCATTTACTTAAAAGGCCACTCTGAGCCCCTGCATCCCGTAAGGGTCTCTGGGAAGATAGGCTGATAGAATGCACCGGGTCGATCCATTTTCAACATCTCAGACTCCGGCCGATGCTGCATTTTCCCAAAGCTTCTTTATTACAAGCACACACTAAGAAGTGGTCTTCAGTAGGAAGCTCCCCCCGCCCCACCCCACCGCTGGGGTGAATGAGGAGATAGGGACAAGGGGACAGGGCCTGAATGAGAGACTCATCCTCGCCCTGTGTCTCGCTCATGAGTGCATCTTTTCTGGAACTCTGGTCTGGGATTGCTTTGTTGTTGTTTTTCTGTTTGGGCGCGGCCATATCTGGCAGTTCTTGGGATGGGGGCAGGGGGGTGTCACTCCCAGCAGTACTCTGGGGACCACTTGGAAGACGTTAAGAAAAAGGGAGCTGATGCTAGAGTGATAGCACAGCGGGTAGGGCGTTTGCCTTGCACACGGCCGACCCGGATTCGAATCCCAGCATCCCATATGGTCCCCTGAGCACTGCCAGGGGTAATTCCTGAGTGCATGAGCCAGGAATGACCCCTGTGCATTGCCAGGTGTGACCCAAAAAGCAAAAGAAAAGAAAAGAAAAGAAAAGAAAAGAAAAGAAAAGAAAAGAAAAGAAAAGAAAAGAAAAGAAAAGAAAAGAAAAGAAAAGAAAAGAAAAGAAAAGAAAAGGGGATCTGAAAGGGGCCGGGAAGCCTGGTGTTCACCTTGCCCTCCTGCAGGGAGAGCTGAGATAGAAGAACAGATCAGCCCCGGGTGGCAGTACTGGGTTAAGGCACTTGTGGTGACCAGGGCTGACCCTAGCTGGAATCTCCAACACTACACGGGGTCCCTGAGCACAACCCGGCACGATCCCTGAGCACAGAGCCAGGAGTAAGCCCTGAGCACCGCCCAATAAGACCCCTTCTCCACAAAAAAGAAAGAGAAAAAAACAAGTCTCTGGTGGGTAGGATTCATTCCAAAGGCGGCAGCTGCGTGTTGGAAATTACTAAATACCACTGAATGATCGGTCTTATTTTATACTGGTTCATTTGATTTCATTGGGGTTTGGATTTGGGGGCCATCCACTGTTGATGCTCAGGGGATGGAGGGGACAGGCGAGGGGTGGATCATTTGCTCTAGGCTCCCACCCTCCCTTCCTTCATCTCTCCCCTCCTCCCCCTATCCTTCTCCTCACCCCACCCCCATGCCTGCTCCAGGTCCAAGAAAGTGACAGCAGAAAAGGGAATCCTGAGTCCAGTTATAAGGCTCAAGGGCTGGAGTGATAGTACAGTAGGTAAGGCGCTTGCCTTTGCAGCCAACCCGGGTGCGATCCTTAGCATCCTATATGGTTCTGTGAACCCGCCGGGAGTGATTCCTGAGTGCAGAGCCAGGAATAAGCTCTGAGCACTGGCGAGTATGACCTAAACCCCCCCCACACACACACACACAATCAAAACAAAACAAACACCCCTTCCCCCCCCAAGTCCAAGCATGCAACTGTGTGCTGGGGACCCCAGCTCCGGGCATACTTTGAGGAGTAGGGGGCGCATGTGGTGAGATCAGCTGCTGCATGCCCAGGGGTTCCAGAGAGATTGAAGGCAGTGGGATGGGAGGGGGTCAAGGTCAAGGTCGGGAGGTTTACTCCTGCTGGGTGGAGGGAAGGAGGAAGTGAAGGAGCAAGGGTGTGGCAGCTGGTGAGGGCAGAAGCATCCGAACACTGAGCAACTACTATGTGCTACCACCTGAGCTTTGTCCCCTCTCTCCTTTCCTCCCCAGGCTCCAAAATGACTCCCTGCCTCTCTGCAGCAGCCCCACCACCTCTGACCCCCCTGGCCCCTGACCCCCAGCCCAATCACCAGGCTGCCTCCCTCTCCCCTCCGGAGGCAGGAGGGGGGCCGGCAGGAGAGGAGGTGTGCAGGCAGGGGTAGCTCCTGCCAATCTCCCCGTTCACGTCCCCCCTCTGAAGATACCACTCTGGGAGCCCCAACCCCTGATCTTGATGGTCACCTTAGCCCCTTGTTTTACAAAATGACATTGGGCAGGGGGTGTTGCTGCCACAAAAGGAACCGTCACCAGTTAGGGGTGGCCTTATAAGGGGGAACCTGGGAAGGGGATGGAACAGAAGAAGATGAGTCCCCCAGCCCCCCAACACATACACACACACACACACACACTACATACAAGCCCTCTCTACCTCCTGCCTGCACCAACTGTGGGAGCCTGAGTTCCTTCGGCCTCTTCACCCCAGGGGGACTTTGACCCCAGCGGAGCTGTGGTCAGAGAGAGGGGACAGGGCCTCTTTTCCCAGGAGCTGGAGGGCCTGGACCTCCACCAGTCATTCTAAAGCTGGGCAGTAAAGCCTACATAGTGCCATGGGAAGTGATCCGGCTACTGGGACACGCCTTCCACGGCGACTTTCCACTGCCTTGCACACATCCTTCCAAAAAAGCAGCTCCCGGGGTCGCCCCCTTCAGCAGAGGAGAAAGCAGAGGCCAGGCTAGCGGCAGCCCAGCCCGTGGCCCAGCCAAGGGGTTTACGGGACCCAAGCCTCATGTCAGCTGGCCTGCTCAGGACTGCCGCCCAGACCATGTTGCCCCAATCTCCCATCTCCGTCTTTTTCCATTCAGAGGCCTCCCCAAGGCGCCTGAAGACTGCCCCAGACTGTTCTCTGCCCCAGAGAGAACTCAGAAGCCCCAACCCCCACCCCCAATACACACACACACACACACACACACACAAACACACACCATCATTCCTGAGGACCACACCTGGACAGGAGGGATGAGCCGGAGCACAGATGGGTACTAGAATCTACGTGTCAGTACCCAGGAAGGCCAAGAGGGAAAATGAAGTTTGGGAAGGGTACTAAGAGAAAAGCCTCATGCTGTGGGGAGGAGGAGGAGGAGGAGGAGGGTCTGTGGGCCATACCCCTACAGTGTGGGGAGGGTGTGAGGGAACGCAGGAACGGGCTCCGGAAAAGGCAGAACTAGTGTCCCAGCCTAAGAAGCAGCAGAAGCCCGAGAAAGCCCTTCCCTGGCCCTCAGAGCCGCCCCGCCAAGACTCTTGCTGGCTCTTCTGGGCCAGGAGAGGATGTTTTATTCCTAAGGCCCAGCTGTGTCCAGTTCTAGCCCCACAGGCTGGGGGTCAGGACACCTCTGAGATTCTACTGGAAGCTTTGACCCACCCTGCTCCCCTGGGGATTGGCCCCTGTAACAAGCAGGGGGAAGGAGTCCCCATCTCTCAGCCCCCTCCCGTCCAGGAGGAACCCTCCCCTCCTCACTCCCCAGCCAAGAAAAGGGTGCAAAGTTCCCAGGGTCTTCCCTGGAATGAAGGCCACTAGACCTTCATTCATGCACTATCCTCTCCCTTCCAGCAAGAAATGGATTCCCTCTGGGGCTGGAGCAATAGCACAGCGGGTAGGGTGTTTGCCTTGCACGCGGGCCAACCAGGGTTCAATTCCCAGCATCCCATATGGTCCCCTGAGCACCGCCAGGAATAATTCCTGAGTGCAGAGCCAGGAGTAACCCCTGTGCCTCGCCAGGTGTGACCCAAAAAGCAAAACAAAAACAAAAAAAAAAAAGAAATGGATTTCCCGGTTCTGTTTTTTTCCTTTCCTTTTTTTGGGGGGTCGGTGTGAGGGGGGCATCTGCAGCTGTGCTCAGGAGGACTTACTCCTGGCTCTGCACATAGGCATCACTCTAGGTGGGGCCGGGGGGAGGGGCTATATGGGGTGCCAGGATCAAATCCAGATCAGCCTCTTGCAAGCCATGCACCCTACACGTTATTCTCTCTTTCTGATGCTCAAACTCCTCAAATTCCCCGTTTCTGTCAACTTGGTATTGGTCTCTCTCTGTCTCTGTCTCTGTGTGTATCTCTCTCTGTCTCTGTCTCTCTCTGCTAGGGGGGTGGGGATATCACTCCTTACCATCAGAGTCACCCTTGAGCCAGAGCCAAGCCCAGGGCTCCAGTGTCCAGTCCCAGTCTCCCCCACCTGGCCACCTCCCACCCTCCAGCGACCATGGACCCTAGGAGAAAAGGAATAGGGCGCTTCTGTTGAAAGGAAGTTAACCTCTCTGTTCTCGCCCATAGGCAAAGGGGCGCAGGGCGCAGATCCCCCGAAGATCTTCTGTGCCAACAATTTTCTGGGGCTGAGAGGGAGAGAGAGAGAGAGAGACAGAGAGAGAGAGAGAGAGAGAGAGAGAGAGAGAGAGAGAGAGGGAGGGAGGGAGAGAGGGAGGGAGGCAGTGCCCCAGGCGCAGGGGGGAGGCGGGATGGCAGCGCGGGTCGGGGTATGAGGTGCGATGCGGGTCTTTCGTGAGGAGGAAGGGCGAAATGCGTAGCCCCCCCCCCACGCTGGCACTTGATCCCGGACGCCCACTCCTACCCCGCGGGGTCCCCCTGCGCGCTCAAAGCGCTTAAACACTCAAGGGATATGGCCAGCGCAACGGGCACGGGAAGGTCCGCGGGCCCAGGAGATTGGGTGCGGGCGTTGGGGCGCGCGTTGCGGAGGTCTTCCGGCCCTGCGCCCGCACCAAAGGTCCCTGCGTGGGGCCAGGGGCTGCCGAGCGCGGTGGTTCCCTGCTCGCCGCGCCGCGCCCGCGCCCGCGCGCCTATACAATTTCCGTGGAAGATTCTCCGCGTTCCCTGCGGAGCGAGCATCGTGTGCCTCCCAAACGGCGGGTCCTCAGGACCCAAGATCCCCCCAGACCAGAGATTTCGTTTGTGGAGGTCTCGGCGAGCGGGAAGTGGTTAAGACAGAGCGTCCCGGGTCGGATCTCCCAGGGTTCCGTTCCCAATTCTTTTGCTTTGTTGTACGATTTGAAATTATTGTCTGACTCTTTGACTCTTCCCGTCTTGGATTTCGGTGTGAAAGGAGGAAAATATACCACCACGGGGCCATGCGGGAGGACTGTGCTAAAGTCTCTTGGGCCAAAAACATGCAGGAACCGGTCCGGGGCGCCTTCGCTAACGCGAAAATCCGCCTTGAGGTTTGTCTTCCCCGGGTTTGCAGGAAACAAGAACAAAATCTTATGATCTGTAAGATTGAATTTTCCAAGAGTCCCGGCATCTTCCCTCAACTTCCTCTGCAGGCGTCCAAAAGAATTTGTCCTCGACCCAACCAGAAGGTGCAGCCCATCAACCTCCTCTTCAGATACTTGCAAAATAGATCCTGATTTGGGTGTGGCTTTAAGAGCAAGTGAATATGCAGATCGAGGACCGTAGGCATTCTGCTATTTAGGGTGGCAACTTGGGGGCCAGAGAGATAGTGGGAGCTGGGAGCAGGGAGGTGCTTGCCTTGCTAAGGCAAGCCCAAGTTCCAACCCCAGGACTGCATGTAGCCCTTTGATTCCCCTCCAGGACACAGAGCAAGGAGTAAGCCCTAAGCACTGCTGGGTGAAAGCCTCCTCCCCAGTCAAACAAACAGCTTGGAACCCAGAAGTGTGGACACAGGTGAGATGGGTGTGAAGCCCAGATCACTCTCCCTAGAAGCATCTCATTTGGGGGAGTCAGAACAGGGAAAAGATAAGCAGGGCTGATTACCCTGAGCGGCAGAGCCAGGAGGGTCAGGGGCGGGGTCCTGCCCTGAGCATCTCTATTTGTGCTACCAGGGCAATGGGGATGAGTTGCTGAAGACTATGAGCCGACCAGGGGCCAGCATCTGCATCTGCTACACTTTCCTATACCCAGGACCTTCTGAAGAACTCAGCTGCCTCTGCCCCTGATAGTTATCGCCCAAATCTGGACTGGACTCGTGTTACTCTATTTGTGAGTCTGTTCATGCTCTGGTTTATTTTCTCCTTCTGCTGTTCACTTGATGACCAGTGCTGTGTCCAAGCACTGTCATTCACAGGGGACTCAGTACCTCCGGGCTCCCCATTCTATTGGGAAGACAGGCAATAAACCAAGTAAGTCAACAGTGGGGATACGGTGTGCGATCAGGCTAGAGTCTGTTGAGCAGATGTGACAAAGTCACTAGGGTAATGAAGGCAGGTCTCTTAGAGGAGGTAACACTGGTCCCTTTACAAAGCATCTCCTCTTCAAAGCAGAGTAAAGGGTGGGGGTGCACAGAACTGGCTTCATTGCTCTCAGAGTTGCCCAACTGCTGGAAATTGTCTTGTGACTTCTAGGAGAAGTTAGTGGAGAAGATGGATGGATGGATAGATGGATGGATGGATGGATGGATGGATGGATGGATGGATGGATGGATGGATGGATGGATGATGGAATAGATGAATGAGTGGATGGATAAGTGGTTGTATGGTTGGATGGATGGAAGGATAGATGAATGAATGGTTGGATGGATGTGTGAGTGGGTTGATGGTTGGATATATGGGTGGATGCATGGGTGGGTTGATGGAGGGATGGGTGGATGCATGGGTGGATGTTTGGGTGGATGAAAGAATGCATCAGTGGAAGGATGGATGGATGGATGGATGGATGGATGGATGGATGGATGGATGGATGGAGGTATGATTGAATGAGCAGAGGGGACGAACAAATTAATTCACCCAGAGAAATAATGATCTACACTGACCAGCATTCCCTCTGGTAAAGTGTTTTCAAGGGGATTTATGGATTTTTTTCAGATCATGGGGACAGATAACATGCCCAGAATGCTCTCCTATGACCCCTAAGCTGGTCCCAAGAGTGTAGGACCTCTGCACACCGGAAGGGAGTCCAGCCAAGGCATCCAATCTGCACCCCAGTGCTCAGGAATACGAAATCCTTGGGAGACAGAAAGAGGTTGAACACTGAGATAAACTGGATAAACTGACGGAATTATGCACTTAAGCAGTCAATAAAACCATGGGATAAATAGTTGGGAAGAGCCAGCTGCAAAGACTTCCTGGATTTGCAGGATTTTCTGCAGTGAGTGTCCCTAGCAAAGGGCTGCCTGAGACCAGTGTCCCATGATCAGTCCTGTTCTGGAGTAAGAGCGCCTCCTCCATTCCACCCAGACACCTCCTCCCTCACCGTCCTCTCCTGTATCTGAATCAGGTACCACAGAGGGAACGGGGAACAGAGAAACTGTCTCCACCCTCTGGCTGTTTGCAGCCAGGAATGCTCACTTGAACTCCTTGGCAAAAAGGCACCTCTGAGATCACATGCATTTTCATTCATAAATTTAACACATTTTATGAGCACCTACAGAGCGCCCAGCTCTGCTGGAGACAAGATAGGCCTGGGTCCTGCTCAGGCAGAGAACAGACCACCAGACCACTGCTCTTGTAAGGAGGGGAGAGTCCGGAAATCTCTTGCTTTTTGCATTTGATTCAAAAGGGGATAAGGAAACAGATTTAGTCCTTAGCTAGAGTAAACCAAAGATTCAGGGTGCAACAGTTCCAGTTTTAATATTCTTATTTCAGAACTATTGTGGGGAGGGGTGCACCAGACATAGTACAGACCCTCTGAAACCCTCAACTAAAGTGGGTAGCATGCACACTGCCCCAACACAGGGAAGCAAAAAAAAGGGGGGGGGGAGGGCGTCCCAGAATCAGATAGGGAAAGATGAGGCTTCCTGGAGGAAGGAACTCCCAGGAGGAACCCCAAATGTTTATCAAGACTAACATACATGGGTGAGATTGGGGAGTCCTACGTCAAGGAAAGCCTGGTGCTGCAGAACTGGGCAGACTCTGAGAAAGGAAAGACATTTCTGCTGGGGGGGATGCATTTAGGAGGATGACAGTCTGGTGTGTGTTGGGGGGGATGCTCTCTGGAGTTAGGAGACAAATTGACTTGAGTTTGCATCTCAGAATCTGCAAAATGGGTAGACAGAACAACACAGGAGCTGAGGGGTGGCTGGCGAGGAAGCTACAGATGACTTCCTTTAGGCCAACAGTGCTCATCATCTCTGATCATGTACATCTATGATCCACAAGTGACATGGATCCTGGGGCCAGGAAAGCGCCGGTCCCCACGGGTGTTGGGGTGGGGCGGGGAGGGGAGTGGGGCGGGGTTCCGATCTGCACACCCCTGGCCCAAGTTTGTGGAATATCTTTATTAAGGAGAACTTCAAGGTAAACCGCGATGGAAACCAGATGTGCAAACGCCAAGTCAGAGGCAAAACAAGGAGCTGAGATGCGGAGGGGATGCGGATCAGCCCCGAGGAGGCTGGGGAGAGAGGGCCCCCTCATGGACTTTTCTTTAGGAGACCTTCCTTAGGAGAGCGACCCTGAGCCCCCATTGCGGAGCTCAGGGGCGCTTCCGAGCCTTCTCTCCTCGCCTCTTCACCTCTCACCCCGTCCTTGGCTCGCTGGAGCATCAGTCCTCCAGCCACAGGCTTGCCCTACCCTTGAGTGAAGGAACTGCTCCCCCGTCGCTCTCCGGACGACCTTCTCAGCGCCCCTCTGTCGCCTCCCTTTCCTCTGGCTGCATACTGCAGCTCGGGAGAGACTCGTCTTTTCCCAGAGGTTCCCAGGCAGCACGGTGGTTCCCAGCTGTGTGACCTCACCTTGGTAACTATGCCTCTCTGAGCTCTGGTTTGTTTGGGGGGGGGGGTAAATCTGAGGGCCCCTGTATCCGACGCTCACGGGTATTGGTGAGGCATCTTGGATGGTTGGTGCTGTGTTGGGAGCTCCACACACAAACCAAGGACTGTCCCCTGGTCGTGGCTGGTTCCAGGGCACTGAGGCGAGCTGCAGTGAGGACCACCACAAACCTGAACCCCCCCCAAAAAAAATTCCCAAGCAGCCAGGACCAGTGAATCCGGAGGGAGAGGAGCCGGCCTCGCTCCCACCTGTAACAGAGGAGCAGGTTACTCCCCTCCTTCCCGCGGCAAACGGGCCAGCTAGTCTCCAAACCCTCACAACCCACCCAGAGGCCGGAAAACCCGCCGGACAGGGTACGGCTACGTTGAGTTCCAACTCGCGGGGGCAAGGGAGAAGCAAGGCTCCAAGGCAATGCGCCCCCTTGGCCCCCACTCCCTCGCGCCCTTACAGGGGAGGAAAAAGGTTAACCGGACGTGAAAGTGACCGAGTCGCCGGGTGGGGAGGCGAGGGCGTGTGCGCGCGCGCGTGAATTTCGCCGAGGACCCGCGCGCGCGCGGGGCAGGGGTCGGGCGCGCAGCAGGCAGAGGCGCCGCTGGGAAGGCCCGCAGCCGCGCCGCCAAATTCTCCCAGAAAAATCCTCAGGACTCGCCTGCACTCGGAGGCGAGCGCGGGTCGTCAAAACTCCAAACGTCAAGACCTGTTAGTTTTCATTTTTCCATCACTCGCTGAAGTTTTTGTACGACCCCCGATTCTGCCCCCCGCCCCCCTCTCTCCCAAGCCCCCTTCTTCTCTCGCCAAAGCTTGGGCCGTCCGATTCTTCACGGAGCCTCGGGGAGCCCTGGGGGATACTGACACCTCCGCGGTCCCCGCCTCGAATCGGAAAAACCCTGGGGCGCCTCCGGGATGCAGCCCGTGCCAGCGAGCGGGTAGCATCTTCTGAACCGCGAGGAAAGGAGGCGCAGGGGCGGGAGGAAGGAGGGTAGGGAGAGAGGAGGAGGGGTGAAGGAAGGAGAGAGGGGGGTGGAATTCACTCTCTCTCTCTCTCTCTCTCTCTCCCTCGCTCGCTCGCTCTCGCTCTCGCGCTCTCTCTCTCTCTCGTTCTCTTTCCGCTTCAAACCCTTAAGAGGGTTTGGGAGATCTGGTCAACTTTCCGAAACATCTGAATCTTTTTACCGCCCTCCGCTCTTTCTCCGGGCCAGCTGTGGGGAGGGAGACGGGGAAGGGGAGGGAGAAGCCGAGAGCGAGAGAGCAGAGCGAGAGCGGCCGAGCCCGGGAGACCCCGAGAGCGGGCCGGCGAGGAGCGCACGACCCGCGCGTCGGGGCCTCTCCAAACTCCCCGCGCCCGCGCGCGCCCTGGCGCCCGCGCCCGCAGCGGCATGAACGCCGAGACCTGCGTGTCGTACTGCGACTCGGCGGCCGCTGCCATGGACGCCTACTACAGCCCCGTGTCGCAGAGCCGCGAGGGCTCGTCGCCGTTCCGCGCCTACCCGGGCGGCGATAAGTTTGGCGCCGCTTTCCTCGCCGCGGCCGCAGCCAAAGGGCCGGGCTTCGCCGACGCCAAAAGCCGGGCCCGCTACGGCGCGGGCGGCGGCAGCGGCGGAGGCGGCGGCGGCGGCGGTGGAGGAGGAGGAGGTGGAGGAGGAGGTGGAGGAGGCGGCGGCGCGGGGCAGCAGGACCTGGGGGCGCCCCTGGAAGCGGGCGCGGGGGCGCGGGGCTCCTTTAACAAGTTCCAGCCGCAGCCGCAGCCGCCCGCCCCGCAACCGCCGCCGCCGCAGCAGCAGCAGCAGCCGCCGCCGCCGCAGCCCCCGCAGCCCCAGCAGCCGGCCCCGCAGTCTCATCTCTACTTGCAGCGAGGCGCCTGCAAGACGCCCCCGGACGGCAGCCTCAAACGCCAGGAGGGCAGCGGCGGCCACAGCGCGGCCTTGCAGGTCCCCTGCTACGGTGAGTGCACGTGCGGGGGGGCCCCCCCGGGGAGTAGCGGGGGCGCGGGGCGCGCGTACCGACGCTCCGGTACCCACCCAACGCGTTGGATCCCGCGGACCGCAGAGTTGGCGCGCCGGGGGTAAGAGCGGGGGGAAGGAGGACACGAACGACGAAAGCGTAATTTTAGTTCCGAAAAAAAAAAAATAAAATAAAATCACGGGCGCACCGAGGGATGCGATCAGGCCCTTTGCAGACCCCCGTCCGTCCCCCGACCCGGAGCGCTGAGAATTTGGTGATTCGACCGACCCTCCGGCGGAGTTCGTTTCTCTCTTTCTCCGGCGGTTCCTAAACTATTCGCTTTGCGCTGCCGGAGGCGCCGGCTTGGGGGAAAGCGGAGGAGGCTTCGCCCCGGTTCCAGGCGGGGAGCGGACGCACCGCTCGGGGCGCCGGGGAGCCCGGGGCCGCGGAGGCCTCGCTCCCCGCCGCCGCCGTGGGGGCACCTCCGGTGGGCGTCACAGGTGCAGAGCCAGGCTAGGAGCCCACCCCGCACCCCCAGCGCAGCCGGCTGAGAGAGCGCGTCGGGGTGAGCCGGCAGAGAGAAGCGGGCGCGCTGCTGCGCCATGCGGGGCTAGAGACCCCGGGGGGCCGCGGAAGACCTGAGACCCCCACCCCCACCCCCCAGAGATCTCAGAGCCTTGAGCGCGGCTCACCTAGAAGAGGCGGATACACAGCGCGGTCCCTAGCATATCTCTCGGACCGGGGCCGCAGGCCTCGGAAACAAAGATGTTGGACCCATACGGAAGGAGAGTCCGGAAGGCCGGCTGGGGAGCGCAGGATTGTCCAGGGCAGTCCTGGGAGCTGATTTGGACCCACAGGGAACGCGAGGCCTAAATGACCTCCAGCCCCCCTTGACCGTGGCCACGGTACACAGGCTCTGGCCTTCCAGGCTCGCTGAGCAGAGCATCTCACCCCCCTGCGGTTGGGCCTTCAGTAATAACTCAGAATCCGCTCTGGAGGCAGAGGAAGTGTTCTCCGGGCTGGGAGCCCCGAGGGAGACAGGCCGGACCAGCCTCCCGAGGCCCCAGCTTTCAGGCCCAGGAGAAATCTGGGGCTGACAAGGCCTTGCCTTTGCAGCAGCGCTGATCCTGCCTGAGCTCGCAGGCCTGGAACTGGGACACGGAGGAGGCCTGGCCCGTGGGAATCCTTTGAGGCAGGGGGGGCCCCCCAGCAAACACTTTTTCACCCTCCCAGGTTTCTCCCATACCTGTGGCCAAGCTGAAGTGGTCACACAACCATGCATTTATGTACACCTGTGTTCTACACACACACACACACACACACACACACACACACACACACAGAGTCTCTTCCTCAGGATCCAGGTGCTTGCACTGTTACACTCAGGGTACCACTGACTCCAGTGGCCTCTTCTCTGAGACTCCTGAAGCCCCCGGAAGGCACAGACCAGGAGCGAGTTTAGGAAGTGGCCTTTCTGGCCCCTTCCCTGGCCACCTTCCTGCTGGAGGAGATCAGCCCTTCTGAGGGGCACACAGGTGCTCCCCACCCAGCCCCAGGAGCTCAGCACCCTCTGAGCGTTACTCCCCTGAATCACCCGGACCTGTTCCGTGAGGAGAGCAAGTCACAGGCTCTCGGTGGCTTCTGGAAGTGCTAGCTCTAGGGGCGCCCACGGTTTCTCTTCCATGGCATCGCCTTGTCCTCTTTTAGGGAAGTCCGTGAGAGCTTTGTGAGGAACCTTGGCAAGTGACTCCCCACCGCCCGCTAAGAACATGCCCCCAGGTCCCAGCCAGAGGGCTGGTTCCTCTGGGCAGCCTGGTGAGCCCCGCTGGATACCCCCCACCACATATGCCAGCCTGCTCCTTCCTCTGCTTCCCCTGGCTTTCACGCCGAAGGGCCGGGCAGACCATTTGACTGTTTCAGTCCACAGCACGGCCTGAGAGCAAACACCTCCACTCAAGAAATTTCCTCCTCTGCATGGGGGTGATCCCAGTACGGTTCCCCACTCCCCCAGTGAGAAAGCCAGGCCCTCCACCCATGCTCATCAGCACTGGCCTCTGTGCCACTGGGAACTCCTGTAAGCTAGGACCCGATTCTTGAGGACAGGGTGGACCACCCCTGACCCCTGTTCAGGGCATAGCCCGGAAACTTCAGGTTGGGACAAAAGCCAGGCTGGAATTCGCCTAGCCCCACGCAGGCCAGCTGCCCAAGATGGAGGACGAGGACTCAGGCACAAGCCACAAACAACAAGCAGGGCTGTTTACTCTCCGCTTCGCGGTGAGTGAGCTGCCATTCCCGGCAGGCCGGGTGCAGACTGGCTGCCCTTTGCACTAAAGACATTAGGGTCTTTAGGCCCAAGAGGAGGCCGGTGGTCCTTCATAGAGGTAGCTGGGGGGCAAGCACTCGAGCTGACTCTGCACTGCCAGCAAGCAGAGAAGCCGAGGTCCATGCGGACACGGCTCTCTCCGGCACGTGAGAGAGAGTGCGCGCACCAAAGAAGGAGAAAAGAGTCAGCTGGGAAGATGCTTGCTGGGGATGTTCCCCGGAGTTTGGGGGAAAGGGCGGCAGGTTGTCCAACAGTACCCAGGGGCTTCTCAGCAGAGCGGGTCCCTACTGCCAAAGGCAGCTCGGCCAAGGAACCCCTTAGCGCCGCTGCGCGCTGGAGACCCGGGCTGGGGGCAGCTCCTGGAGCTTTCTCCGAGTTGCGGGTGAAGACGATAGAACATCCTCGCGGTTTACTCCCGCTTCTAATAGCACCTTTCCGCGCTTCAGTCTCCGTTTCCCGTCGATGCGACGAGGGAGCCCGAGACGCGGAAAGCGCAGTTCGCTTTGGGCGCGCCGACGTCCGCGCTCTTACGAAGGCGCCGCACCGGGCTCGGAGCGCGCACCGCGTCCGTGCCCTGTCCGAGTCCCAGCCCAGCCCGGCGCGTCCTTGGCCACCTGCGCTCCGGACACATGCCAGGTGGGGGAACCCCTCGGTTCTCAGTGTCAAAAAGAACCTCCTAACCAGCCAGTTTTGGGGCGCCGATGCCTCGGACCCTCCAAACCCGACTCCGCGACTGGCAGCGGGCGCGCCAGGCCCCAGCCGTGCGCCCCAAGAAGCTTCTGGGAGTAAATCCCGCTTCCTCCTCTTTCGCTTTCGATTCGCTATGCAGGTTTTGTGTTAGGTTGGGATTAGGGGCAGTTGTTTGTTTTGGTTTGTTTTTCGTAGGTCTGCGGGGCCACCTTCCCGCATCTGCGGATGGGCGGATCGGGCGAGACCCCTGGGGCGCCGCCGGAGGTGGGGCGGGGCGGGGATGGCTTGTCGAATTAGATACACCATTTCTTGCGCTGCGGGGATTTTTCTCTCCCCGCAAGCTCCCCATCCACACACAACAGGACGCGTCAGCTACTACCTGCGCTGTTGCACCCAACGCGAGGGCGGGGGTCTCTTCTTTTTCCTAGAATGAGACCCCCAACAGGCAGAGACACGGAGGCGCGTGCAGAAGGAGCGAGGGGACAGAGGAGGGAGGAAAGAGAGAAAGAAAAGCAGGGGCCTCGTTGCTGTAACGACCCCTCACCCCATTTTGGAAGAGCAGGGGTGGCAGGAATGAAGCGACTTTAAATTTTTTTACTCCTTTTTTTCTCCCTGCTCCAGCACACATCCGCTGTAAAATCCAAGCAGCAGAAGGCCCGAATTCAAGGTCCAAACTTCATTATTTTAAATCAACCGATTCACGCACATGATTTTTTTTTAATTGTGATTTTTATTACATCGCTAAGAGGCCAATTCGAATCTCTCCGTTGCGGGTCATAGGTGCCCGAAAGTTCTAAAGAGAGTGGGAGATCTTAGCTTTTGTAAATGGGTTTAGGAAAATTTTAGACGAGACTTGGCATCCTCCTCCGCTTTGCGCCCATAGCGGTGTGTGTGTTTTGTTTGTTTGTTTCTCCCGTGGGGGATCTTGGACGCGGGTCCGCCTGGGGCGTGCGGTGCGCGGGAGCCGGGCGCGCAGCACGGCGGGACCGGGAGGGAAGCGCGTCTGAGTACCCGACAAAGCCTTTCCAGGGGCCTGCGTCGTGAAAGGCTTGTCCCGGACCGCGCGTTCGTTTCCGAGGTCCGCTGGGCGCTTATCACCCGCGTCGCGCCGTTTCCTCGGCCGCATCCCTATTCCGTGTGGCCGCAGCTCCGCGCGCTTGATATGGATGGCAAACTGGAAAAAAGCAAGCAAGAAAGAAATAGAAATACTGTTCTCTTTGCAGCTGTGGGGGAGCAGGGAATGGAAAAGGGGGTTCCCCCCTATTCGTTAGTCTTTGGATTTCTCCGCTCCACTCGCAACGCAAGCAGGATTCGAGGAAGGACAGGAGAAGGGGGAAATAGAGAGGAACTGCCCAGAATCCCCCACCACCATTCTGCTGGAGTGGGAAGGAAAACCTTGCCTCCCCACCCCACATCCTGTGTAAAGGCGACTTGGGGCCGGGAACTGCTCATAGGGTGCCCTGCCTTGTCCGAGTCAGAAGGACCAAAACCCAAGCTAACGGTTTGGGCTGCTGGTCCACGTTTGCTGTGGGTATAGCTGACTACTGTCCATGCAGTCAGTCCCCGCTGCCGGCCAGGCACCACCTGGCCAAGTACTACTGCAGCTCAGGTGTGGACAGTCGCTTAGAGGACCAGGAAGGTCCTGGGCTTAGGGAAGCAGCCGGCAAGGAAGCCCGGCTCTCTGGGACATCTTCCACGACGGAAGCTGCTTCTTGCTCAGGGGCCCTGGACACAACCCTTGTAGGTGGTTGGGAAAGAGGCTCTATTTTCCACAGGACCCTTTGCAGGGGAATGGGGGGAGGGGGATGGAGCCAGCAGCAGCCCCTTTCTCCAGCCAGCAACCCCTCCCAGCCATGCGCTGGAGCTTCTGGAGACCAGTTAACTGGACCCCGTCTGCTCCCCCCAGATGTGCACCTTCCCTCCTTTACAGATGTGCAGCGGGCTGGGCAGAATGCGCACGCCTCAGTCTCCTTATCTCCTCACAATGTCCCCTTCTCCCCCACCCCGGGGATGAACACTAGGTAGTTGTTCTGCCTTGGAGCTGGTCTCCCTTAGCTGGGCTGTCTCCGGGACTACAGCAGAAGCCCCCATGAGTCCCCAAGGGAGGTGTTGGGGGACCCCATTCACAGCAGACCCCCTCTGCTCCCCCACTTCCCTCCAGCTCTTTCTGTCGAGTTATTAAATAAGACATTTTCCCTACCCCACCCGCGGGCACCGCCAACACCCAGCGGCAGAAGGGGGAGTGGGAAGGGAGCAGAGAGCCAAAGAGAGATGCAGAGGGGAGGCATGGGGGTGGGAGGTGCTGGGCAGCAGGCTGGTTCCTTCCTATGCTGTGCCCAGCAGCACCCAAGGGCTTTTTTGTGTTTTTTTCTGGAGAGAGACATTGCAGGGAATTGGTGAGGGAAAGGCTAGTTAAAGGCGATGCCTTTGACTTGCAGACCTTCGAGTCTTTCCCAAGAGGCCACCCTCTGCCCTCCCTCTACCCTCTGGTGGCTTGTCCTTGGGTTGGCAAGGAGGAGAGTGGCTGCTGGTGCCCTCCCCGTGGTGATGGGGGTGGGGGTGGGGTCTCTGGCGCCAGTACAATTGGAAAAAAGGAGCCCCCTGCCCCACCAGCATCGGGTTTTGTTGTTTTGTTCGTGTATTTGTTTTGTTTTTTGATTGATGCCGTGCCCGTGCCACACCAGTGGTGCTCAGGGACCCTACGTGGTGTTGGGGATTGGACCCAACTGCTTCCACAACATCCTCCAACCTTCTCCCCTTGCCCCCCCCGCCCACCCCCCAGCAGATGCTTCAGGCCTCACATCTTCCAGCAAACATCCAAAGTTGGGGCGGGAGCTGGGGTGTGGGCAGCAACTCTGAGCATCCAGCAAGATAAACGGACAGCGGGGGGCACCCTGGCTTAGGTCAAAATTTGGAGTCAAGTCGAGAAGCTGGAGAGATGGGGTGGGCGGTCGGTCCAGGCTGGACACTCATGTCCTGCTTGGCAAACAAGCGCTGACGGACAGACTGGTGAGGCCAAGATCCGAGCAGGTCTCCGGGCCCGTCTGCAGGGCTTTGGGAAAACTCCTTCCCTCTCTGGGTCCAAATTTTACCTCTGAGAAGTACTGGGGGGCTCAGGTGTTTGCTCACAAAGGCGCTCTAGCCGTTTGCTCGCCGTGCCTGGTGCCAGTCTGGCCCCACCTTGCCCGGCTTCCCGGTCCTCCCCATCCGGGGAGAAATTTGTGTGGAGAAATCAGGGAGAAAGGGGGCTAGGATCTGGAATTTTCTCTGGGCTGTGCCCCGGTGGCCTCTGTGCAGGTTCTGAGCTCTAGGCTGAGGCTTCACTGTGAAGAGGGGTGGACTACAGTGACCAGCCCCAATTCCAGGGGCCTGTGGGGGGGGGGGCAGTGCTGGCCTTTCCCGCGCTCCTGCCCCTGGCTCCTGCTCTTTGCTCTGCACAGCCCACGGCCGAGGTTTCTTCCCGGAGGACAGACCCGGTCCCTGCCCACTAGCCTATCATTTTTGTCCTTTCTGGCATCCATGAGGGCTGCTTCCTGGAGGAAGAAGGGCCAGTGAAGAAGCCTTCTCCTCCAGGCTGTACTCCAGATAGGCTCCCTGCGTTGGTGAGCTGAGCCCAGTTCCTCCGTCATGGCAGGGGCCCCTGTGGGTCTGCGGGCACCCAGATGTGCCCACTCGGAGCCCTGGCTGGGTCCCGAACTGCATGTCGGCCTGTGTGAACACTGTCCAGCCCCCGTGGTGGAGTCTGGGTGTCTGGTGTGGCCCACCCAGCTGCCCCCGTGGGAGGGCCGCAGCGGCACTGAGCCCCGGGGCCTGCTCAGCATAACCACTGTCCCCGGAGTGGCTCCCCCCCACCCCCCGGCCGTGGTGACTAAGTCCCCGTGTGTCAAAGTCTGTGGCCTTCCCCTCCCCTATGGTGACAGTCCCCGAGGAGGAGGCTGACTCAGCTAGAGGCAGACACATTCTTCAGACACAGGGTCCACCCAAGACCTTCCCCCCCAAAAAAAACTCCCATCCACAGCCAGACCTAGCCCTGGCTCTCCCCAACCCCCCCCCCCCACACACACACACACAGACAGACAGAGCTCTCCCCAGAGGCTCACAGTGACAGAGGGGGAAAACCCATTGTCATACTTGCTGCAGAACCCATTTATCAGACAAGCAGACTGAGGCCCCCGGGGAGAAACAGGGTCTCACAGCCAGCTGAGCGGGAAGGAGGACCTACTTCTAGGGGGTGGTGGAGGTGGGCGTTCCCCCTCTCTCTGCACTGCCAGCCCCCACCCCAGCTTGCCTGCCTCCGTGCACCTTCTAGGCAGATGCTTGAACTCGCAGCTCTGCAGCTAAGATTCAGGGCGAGGGGGGTGGGGCACTAGGGCTGGAGTGGCAGGACCCAGTGTAGGAGCAGCTCCGCAGGGACCCGGCTGCCCGTGCTCCCTGCAGCTGGACTGTCCTTCCTAAGGGGCCTGGCGCCAGCGTGGGGCGGGCGAGCTGCAGTCACAGCCTATGGCATCAGGCCCGACGCCCCTGCTGCTCCCCTCTCTCCCCACGCACAGGTCATGGTGTGGGGCAGGTCCCCCCCCACCCCACCCCGCCCCACCCCTCGCCTGTGCTGGAAGGAGTCTGATGTCCCTGAGCCTGCTGGCCCAGATGTCCCGTTTTGCACACAGGCGAGGTACATGCCCGATTCCACTGACTCATCGTCCCTCAGCTTGGCCTGTCGCTGTTCCAGGCCCCGGGGGTGGGGGTGGGGGGTGGGGGTGGGGGAGCGGTATTCTCAGAACATTCGTCCCAGCCTCTGCCCTGAGGTCCCTGGGGACAGACTGAGCAGGCACGGGACTGTGCCCCACTGCCTGCACAAGCCACGCCTCCACTTCCTTCCCCTGCGCTGGGCCTTGTCCAGTGAGGGAAGGGCTGAGTGGGGTGGAGGGGCTGGGGGGCTGGGCGGGTAATGCCCCCCCCCCACAGGGGCCGGATCTCCTCTGGCCCTTGACCAGCCTTTGCTGCTGCCGCTGCTGTGGCTACTGCTTTCTTGGTTCAGGGCCGCACCCGGCAGTGCTCAGGGGCTACTCCTGGTTCTGTGCTCAGGATTAGCTCCTGCGGGTGCGCAGAGGTGTAGACCCAGACCTCCTGTGTGCAAAGCAACTTCTCCAGCCCCCAGAGATCACCGTGGGCTTCCTTCTCCCTTGGCGCCTTCTGTGCTGGGCTGGCCAGCTGGGCACCCAGTCCAGTTGCAGATGGGGAAACTGAGGCAAACTGACCTCAAGCTCCTGCACCGTGGGTACAGTCATGCTCCTTCTCCTCTTTGGCAAGGGGGGCTGTGAGGGAGAGTGGAAGAGAGGCGGTGTGGGGGTCTGAGGGTCGTCCGGGGTTGGGGGGCTCAGGACTCCACCCCACTTGCTCCCCCCCTGGGAGGAGACTGGGGACTGGCAGACTGTGGTAGGGAGTCTTCAGACTCATGTCAGAGCAGGGTCAGAGACTCTGGGGCCTGTGTCATGTCCAGGCGCCCCCCTGGCCCCCCGCCATGTCCACGCACAGGGGCTCAGTGCCCGGGGGAGGTGGAGGAGGGCGTTTCCATGGCGCACCGAGTTTAGCTGAGCACAGCACCTTCCCAGAGACGCAGCCTGCTGAGCCTTGGGGTTCTGTTTGGCTCCCTGCACGGAATCCCCATCCCGGGGGTCCTGCCCACCCCCCCGACTCTGCCGGGGTCCCTATCCACCGGAGGCCGATGGCCGGTCCAGTCTCCCAAGGGGGAGAGCTCTGGCTGGTCAGTTTGCCTCAGTTTCCCCATCTGCAGTGCAGGGGAGATGATAAAGTGAGGTCGAAGGGGCAGGAGACACCTCTGTGCCGTGCGGGTCACTGACAAGTCTCTTGTTGGGGAGCCCCGTGGCCCTCCCTGGGTCCCCCTCACAGCCCAGGTGAGGGGGCTAGGAAGCCCCTCGCTGAGCGTCAATCTCGGGGACCCAGGGGTGGAAACTTGGAGAGAAGCAGAGAGGCCGAGACACATGCCGAGTCACGCTGCCGGCCCTGGCGCCCTCCCCGCCTCGGCA
The DNA here is from genome assembly GCF_027595985.1 of Sorex araneus. Classification (NCBI taxonomy): domain Eukaryota; kingdom Metazoa; phylum Chordata; class Mammalia; order Eulipotyphla; family Soricidae; genus Sorex; species Sorex araneus. The sequence continues at coordinate 145,558,060 of NC_073307.1, read as the reverse complement.
GGGTGCCCCAGGCGGCTGTGGGTGTGACTGCGCACCACCCACCCGGTGGCCAGGGGGGTCCCTGGCACAGCCTGGCAGGCAGGGCCCTTGTTCAGGAATCACCAGGAAGGCCCTGCCCAGGTCTCCCGAGCACTGCTGAAGAGATCGCCCCCACCCTGAAGCCCCCAAGACAAGCTCTGAGAACCCAAAGCCAGCAGCTGTTCTCCTGTTCTCCTCTCTCTCTCTCTCTCTCTCTCTCTCTCTCTCTCTCTTTTGCTTTTTGGGTCACACCCGCGATGCACAGGGGTTACTCCTGGCTTCCTGGCTCATGCACTCAGGAATCATTCCTGGCGGTGCTCGGGGGACCCTATGGGATGCTCGGATCAAACCCGGGTCTGCCTTGTGCAAGGCCCTACCCACTGTGCTATTGTTCCAGCCCCTCCTCTCTCTCTCTCTCTCTCTCTCTCTCTCTCTCTCTCTCTCTCTCTCTCTCTCTCTCTCTCTCTCTCTCTCTCTTAAAGTAAGCATAGAGACTTGAATGAAATAGCAGCCCTGGGTGCCTCGCTGTGCCTGGCACCCCGTCACGGGCTCGGGCAGCCTAAGAGGGTCAGTGCTCTGCCCTGGAGGGGAGTAAGCCTGGAGCTCAGCTGGGGGGTGTGGTGGGGAGGGGCTCAGGAAAACCAAACCAAACCCCAAACTGAGAGTCAGTCCTTTGCCCCGTGGAACGGTCTTGGTGTCATAGACAAACATCAATCCCTCGCTCATTGATTTCCGGCTTCCTTCCCTTTCCGTGGTTCTGTTCCGTGGGTCTGTCCGTGTGTCCCTGGTGGGCGCTCATGAAGCCCAGACCCCCGGGGTATGTGAAACCTGTCATCATCCTTTCCGTTCGCCCGTGCACAAGCCAGAGAGTCAGCTGGGTGACACAATGTGTTGGTGTTTATTTAGGGCCCACCTCCAGCAGTGCTCAGGGATTACTCCAGGCTCGGTGCTCCGAGGTCGCTCCCTGTGATGCTTGGGGGGCCGGGGGGGAACCTTGCAGTGCAAGGAATCTAATCTGTGCCCCCCCCCTTGCCCTGTGCATGCCAATCAAGCCTGTGCTCCAGCCCTTGGAGCATCCCTTCGGCCGTGGACACATTGGTTTTTGAGGAACCAGAGCTGGTGAGAGGACAGAGGACAAAGGGTAGAGGGTAAAGGACAGAGGGCAGAAGGTAGAGGGCAGAGGGCAGAGCCAAGGACACAGGTGCCTGGGCCATGCCCTCAGTCTCTTGGTTGTGCCAGGGCTGTTTGAGCATCCCCTCCCCTTTCAGCTGGCCCCATCAGTGGCATGTGTGAGGGGCTTGGGGCCTCTCCCGGACCCGGAGGGTCCGCACACCCTTCCTGAACCCAGGAATTGGGGCCTCTCCCTCCTACCAAATGAACCCAGCACATCCTCCCTGCTGCCCGCCATCCCACTCTGGTATCCTCTGGATGGAGTCTGTGCCTCCAGGGGGCGACCGGGGGAAGGGGGCTTTGCAGAGCAAAGAGACCCCCCCCCCAGGGCTGTGCTGTGAGCCAGGACCTCCTAGCTTAGCTGCTTCTGACCTTGGCAGGTGTGCAGGGGGAGCTCGTGCACCTTGGTGGGGTATGTCAGGGCCCAGAGGCAAGTGACCTTGGTTTCTTGCACAGTCTGTGTTTGACCCCTAGGTGGGCAGCTGGGGTAGGGTGGGATAGGGCGAGCGGTCTCTGGGGTTTCGGAGGCCGGTGGTTCCCCGGAGTTGTGGGGACAGAGTTCAGGGTCCAGGGATCAGAGCCCAGCTTGCAGAGTTGGGTCTGCATGTCCTTATCTGTCAAGTGGGGGTGTGGAGCACAGCTTTGACGAGTACCGTGAGACTTCCTGGAGGGAAAGGGTGTAGATTTATAGATTGGGCCCTGCACGAGGGGGTCCTGCTATCATGCCGGCAGTCACTGAGAGGTGCTGGCGGCCCAACCCTGTCAGACAGATAAAATCTTTCTTTGGGGGACCAGAGAGATGGCACAGCAGGGAGGGTGGCCGTGCATGTGGCTGACCCGGGTTTGATCCCCACAATCCCCTGTGGTCCCTCAAATCTGCCAGGAGTGACTCCTGAGCTCAGAGCTCCTATTGTCAATAATATATTTTTAATATTACATTATTTAATTATAATTAATGCAGTATATTAATAAAGTGATGACATCAAATGTAATATTAGAACAAATGCATAAATATCTGTCCTAGTAAGTATAGCTTACAATACAAATCTCTATGGATCTAACCAAATCGCCTGAATAGACATAGCACATCCAATAGAAATGAAACCTCGATTCACTATTGGAAAAGTATAAGATCCCTTAGCAACCTACTATTTATTTATCTCTTTTTAGTGATCTCCTTGTTCCAGGTTTTATTGAGACATAATAATGGCCCTCCAGTGGGACTGGAGCAATAGTATAGCAGGTAGGGTGTTTGCCTTGCACATGGCTGACCCAGGTTCGATTCCCAGCATCCCATATGGTCCCTCAAGCACCTCCAGGAGAAATTCCTGAGTGCAGAGTCAGGAGTAACCCCCGTGCATCGCCGGGTATGACCCAAAAAGAAAATAATGATAATAATAATAATAATTTTAAGAAAATAATGACCCTCCATTGCTGTTCACGATCTCAGCCGTCCTTGTGATGGTTCGATTGTTTATCATGGTAAATGATAAACACAACTGGTCCAGCTAATAGCCATCTTCTTGTGTAGGGACGTTCAAAAGAAGAGAAAGAAGGAAGGGCAAGGTGGAGGGCGGGAGGAGGTTTATCCTCCTGGTGAGACCTCACGTCATCCGAAACGAGGGTCAGTCTGTCTTGAACTTGTTTGGGGGACTTTGAGATTATTTGCAAAGAAGTGTTCATATTTGGAGCATGAGCACACCAGCGTTTCTTAAGCACTTTTTTTTTTTTTTTTAAAAAAGCCACGGCATCAGAGCCGGGCTCCCTTGAGTCTCAGATATGGCTTCTTGGCTCATCAGCTGCTGCTGGCTCTGAGGTCACGGGTCAGTGCCTGCCCACTGGACACTGGGGTGCTTGGAGCACCGGGATGCAGTCTTTTAGCCAGAGGGTGTTCTCAGTTCTCAATCCCAAAGGAGACTTCCTTTATTTTGTTTCCTTTAAAAAAAAAATTGGGGGCACTCTAACGAGCGGTACTCAGGGCTTACTCCTGACTTCGTGCTCAGGGATCACTCTTGATGGGGCCTGGGGGACCATGTGGGGTGCTGGGGATAGAACCCAGATTGGATGTGAGCAAGGCAGGAGCCCTACTTGCTGTGCTATCACTCTGGCCCTCCTTTCTTTTCTTTCTTTATTTTGGTTTTTAGGCTGCTCTCAGCAGTGCTTTGTACTTTGTACCCCGGCCTTGTACTCAGGAAGCAGTGCTCAGGAGACCATATGGGATGCCGAGGATCAAACCTAGGTTTGTCAGGCAAACGCCCCACCCCCTGTCTATCACTCTGGCCCCTCCTTTCTTGATTTCTAAGGACTCTGCACACCAGTTTTCAGAACAGCTGCACACACCCACTTGCACCTCACCCCCAGGCTCCCTGCGCTCTGGCTTCTCCCCATGTGCCCCCAGTCCCAAACTCCCAAGCCCCCTGTCGCTGCCTATTCTCATGGGGAAGGTGGATCTCATTGTCCTTGGGGGCAAGAGTCTCCCTTCTAGTGAGCAGTTTTGTTCTTAAACAGTTTTTTTTTGTTTTTTTTTTTGCTTTTTGGATCACACCCGGCAATGCACAGGGGTTACCTCCAGGCTTTAAACTCAGGAATTACTCCTGGCGGAGCTCAGGGGACCGTATGGGATGCTGGGAATCGAACCTGGGTCAACTGCATGCAAGGCAAACGCCCTACCCGCTGTGCTATTGCTCCAGCCCTGATAAACAGGTTTTTTTTTTTTAATTAAAACAAATTTAGAGAGATATGCAGGAGAGAGACAGATGCGTGTGTAAGAGGAAATGCAGGCTTCTTTGGAGAGAAAAGAGCGCCAGAAAGGTGGGTTTTTTTCACTTTTTGGTTTGGGGGCCACACCTGGTGATTCTCAAGGGTTCCTCCTGGCTCTGCACTCAGAAGTTACTCCTAGTGCTGCCCCGGGGGACCATCTGGCATGCTGGCAATTGAACCCGGCTGGGTCATGTGCAAGGCAAGCACCCTCCCCACAGTACTATCTCTCTGGCCCCTTAGTGACTGTTCAGGGGACATGAGATCTTCCATTGCTTCTGCTCGGGTGGGGGCTGAAGAGCCTTCAAAGTAGCCTCAGCTGAGGGTGGGACCAGGGTCACGAAACAGTGTACTCAGATGTCCAGTCATAGCCCACGGGCCTGACCCCCACATGATGCTCTGTAGTTGTTTCTAAGCACCCCCCGCCCCCCGTGGTGCTTAGGGATGATTCCTGGCTCTGGGCTCAGCTCTTCCTCCTGGCAGTGCTCCCGGGGGACCGTACAGGGTGTGGGGTTTTGAACGTGGGCGGGCTTGCGTGCAGGGCAGATGCCGTTCCCTCCGCCACCTCTCTGGTCCACGTCTCCCCTCCAGGTGCTCCTGCGAGGCGTCATTACCCACAGCACGGACGCGGGCAGACAGATGGCGAGGACGTGGTCAGTCTCTGAAGCCCTCTGCTCCAGTCCAGCAGGCCAGCCAACCGTAGTGGCCGCAAAAGGGGCTTCTGTTTATTGTCCTAGGGCCACACTTGGCTAGGCTCGGGGCTTATTCGGGCTCTGAGACATAACTGTATTAATTATATATTAGTAATGTAATAGATGATAGTTTTAAATGTAAAGCCGATATTCCTATCTTAGAATAAAACACACATACTTTTTTGGGGGGTCTTTGTTCTGGGGCATACCTTACCCGTTGGACTATCCCTCCGGCCCCACACACTCATACTCTTATAGGCCTACTTAGAGTTTTCCATTGAATTTTTCTTAATTCTCCCCTCCTTCCTCTTACTAAATTGCATACTTGTAAGATTGATTCGTCTCAGGTGAATTTTAAAATGTATCACTGTATCACTGTCATCCCGTTCATTGATTTACTCGAGCGGGCGACAGTAACATCTTTATTTGTCCCAGCCCTGAGATCTTACAGCAGCCTCTCCTTACTCGTGTTTCCCAACGATTGGAGGCTCTTTTCAGGGTCAGGGGAATGAGACCTGTTATTGTTACCGTATTTGGCATATCGAATATGCCACAGGGAGCTTGCCAGGCTAATACAATAAATAAAATGCTAATAAAATGCTAAGACATGTTAAAATGTATTAGCAGAGAATTGTTCATACTGTTAATTTTTTAATTTCTATATCTATGAAAAGAAAAATATGTGCATTTTTAGAAAAAAATATTTCTTTAGGGGATGGGAAGACTGCCTAAGGGTTGACAGGGGACAGAACCCAGATTGAATCCCCAGAACCCCCTATGTACCCCTGAGCACCGCCAGGAGTGATCCCTGAGCACAGAGCTAGGAGGAAGCCCTGAGCACTACTGGGTGTGGCCCCCAAACCAAAAATAAAATAAAACTCTTTTCTTTATCAACATGCTGATTTTCGATTGAGTGGAATTTCAGGAGATTAGCTGTACTCACTACCAATGTGAAGGGGTCACTACCTCCACAGTAAATTTTTTTTAATAAAATCATTCTCCTTGCAAAAATGACAAAGTCGTGCCCTTTGCAGACATAGATGGGGTGATGCAAAGTAAAAATAAGGCAGGCCATGAAAGACAATTAGGGTCTCACCTGAGGTGACCCAGGAGTGACTTAAACACGCTGATTGGTCAGAAACAGCAGCATGGACTCCTAGGCTCAGTAAAAGCTCCAGTGGCATTCCAGGAGAGGAAGGTTGGGGGCATCTTCTGGGGGCGGGGGAAATCCCTTGTGAGGTTTGACGGAAGGAAGTGACAGTTACAACATAAGGCCGGCACCTGGTGACCGAACAGAACTGATCGGGCTGAGCCAGGTTGAAAGTCAACCCTGGAAGTCCATCCATTGGCCAACTACGATAACTGAGCAATTAAAACCAGAGGACGGTGAGCACCCACCCAGCACGGCCATTGTAGATATTATCCTCTGGCATATTATTTCCCTGCTTCCTCCTGATGGGCGAACGCTCGGGACCCCCTTACCCCCAATCCCAGCCTCTAACCGACGAATCTCAGATGGAGACACTCTCAAATGTTGGGTTTTTTTTTTTTTTTTGCTTTTTGGGTCACACCCGGCGATGCACAGGAGTTACTCCTGGCTCTGCACTCAGGAATTACCCCTGGCCGTGCTCAGGGGACCATATGGGATGCTGGGATTCGAACCCGGGTCGGCCGCGTGCAAGGCAAACGCCCTACCCACTGTGCTATTGCTCCAGCCCCAATACTCTCAAATGTTGACTGTGGCAGGGAGGGATCTCCCAGTCAGTGTTCAGGCAGGGCGGGGTCCCTGGAGGAGGTTCTCAGCCACCCGAACCAGGGGGCTCGGTGCGAGGGTCCGAGGACGCAGTGTTGCTCGGACCCTGTTTGCCTCTGGGGCTGCTACAGCTGCCAGTGCTGGGGGAACTATTTAGTGCCGGATTGAACCCAGGTGAGCTGCATCTATACCGTAAACCCTGCGCACTCTCCACCCTAGACATTTTGACTTTTGAACCATTTGATGACTATAAAGACAGATTCGTTGCAGGGTGGGGGGACATGCCCGGCGGTTCTTAGGGCTTACTCCTGGCTCTGTGCTCAGGGTTCACTCCGGGTGGGGCTCTAGGACCATATGGGGTGCTGAGGATGGAACCCAGGTCAGCTGCTTGCAATGCGAGCGCTCTATCCACTTGATTATGTCTCTGGCCCAATACAGTATTTTTAAAAAAATTTTTATTAGAGAATCACTGTGATGTACAGTTACAAACTTATGAACTTTTGTGTTTGCATTTCACTCATACGGTGATCCTTTACCCATCCCTCCACCAGTGCCCATTCTCCTCCACCAATGATCCCAGGATCCCTCTCACCACCCCCACCCCATCCCCCACCACCCCACCCTGCCTCTGTGGCAGGGCATTCCCCTTTGTTCTCTCTCCTTTTGGGTGTTGTAGTTTGAAATAGAGGTGTTGAGTGGCCATCATGCTCGGTCTATAGTCTACTTTCAGCTCGCATCTTCCAACCCGAATCGGTCCTCCCGACATCCTCTACTTGGTGTTCCCTTCTCTATCTGAGCTGCCTTTTCCCCCAACATGTGAGGCCAGTTTCCAAGCTGCCAAGACAGTATTTTTTTAAGCCACAATGGAATAATTTCATCTGTCCTTTATTTTATTTATTTTTTTGCTTTTTGGATCACACCCAGCAATGCTCAGGGGTTACTCCTGGATCTGCACTCAGGAATTACTCCTGGTGGTGCTCGGGGGACCATATGGGATGCCGGGAATCAAACCCCGGGTCGGCTGAGTGCAAGGCAAATGCCCTACCCACTGTGCTATCGCTCCGTCCTCTCATCTGTTCTTTAGGATTCCAAAAGACGTTATCCGACAACATTCCATGAGCTCAGCCGTGACTTTGCTCCTCGTGTCCAGGGGAGGACATCTTTGCTGTCCCAGCTTCTTGGTGATGTTTTCTTTTGCCTAGGAACCGACACATTTGTGACGGGACACACTTCGTTTTGGTGAAAGAATGCATCTCTTCAGGCCGGCACCTGGTGACCGAACAGAACCGATTGGGCTGAGCCAGGCTGGGGCTGATGATGTGGGGTCGCTTCCCTGCGGGGGTGGTGAGCTACCCCTGCCACGGAAATCTATTTAATTATTGGGGCTCCTGAGGGGAGCATGCAGAGAGCGAGGTGGGGTCCACCGAGAGAAAGGGAAGGTGATGCTAGATTATTTTGTGGGGGGAATCACAGCCAGCAACACTCAGGCATTACTCCTGGCTCTGTGCTCAGGGATCATTTCTGGCAATGCTCAGGGGACCATATGGGGTGCCAGGGGTCGAACCCGGGTCAGCTGCGTGTAAGACAAGTACCCTTCCTGCTCTGCTGGCTGGGGGTTGGGAAGGCGACCTGGGTGACCTGAGGGGACCATTAGCTTATTTTGCATGTGACAACTGTCACAGAAGCACATTCATGGACCAATGGCCTCTCTTGTTGCTCCCCATCACTTTCCAAGTGACATGTGATGGGTGAAGGGTAGGGGGCTACCCCTCAGCACCCCCAAGTTCCAGAGCAGTTAAACATTCACATGCCAACACAGGAGGTTGCCCGGGGTGGGGCAGATGTGAGGGTGGGGGAGCCCATCCTAGCATGGGTGAGGCCCTGTTTCCACCCGTGGCCTCCTGAGCACCGTGAGTCTATGCTGAGCCCAGCTCACCTACCAGGCATGACCCTTTTTTTTTAAATTTATTTATTTTTTGATTAGTGAGTCACAATGAGGGTACAGTTACAGATTCACACATTTTTGTTCTTGTTTTTCCCTCATGCAGTGTTTAAGAGCCCATCCCTCCACCAGTGTCCATTCTCCACCACCAATGAACCCAGTATCCCTCCCACCCCCCCAGTCCCATCCCCCCACTCCACCCAGCCTCTGTAGCAGGGCATTCCAATTTGATCTCTCTCTTTCCTTTTGGGTGTTGTGGTTTGAAATAGGAGTATTGAGTGGTCATCCTGTTCAGTCTCTAGTCTACTTTTAGCACGCATCTCCCTTCCCGCGCAGGATCTCCAATCACATATTACTTGGTGTTCCCTTCTCTGGCATGACCTTTTTTTCATAAAAAGTGAAAAACTAGGGGGCTGGAGTGATAGCCCAGCGGGTAGGGCAATTTGCCTTACACGCGGCCAGCCCGGCTTGTGGGGCCCTAAGGCTCAGTCAGTCCCTCAAGCCAGAAGAGACTCCGATGGCTCCACTGCTTCCTGCTGTCAAGGGCAGCCCGTCCATCCGCGCCTCCCCCTGAGCCTGTCCAGCCTGAGAATGCAGGGGGGTGGGGTGGGGTGGGGGGTGGGGTGGGGAGACAGGGGCTCAGGAATGGGACCAGCACTGCCACCCCTGTCATGTGACTGTGAGTGAACCAGTGGTATCTGTGCCTCAGTTTCCCCACCCCTAAAGCAGGGCCACAGCAAGGGGCTGTGACGGCCTTGTTGGGCCTGGAGGGGTCCCATCTCAAGCCACCAGCTGGCGTTGGGGGCGTCCTGTTCTAGCCTGCCTTGCCTTCCTCACAGCCTGGTCCCGCCGTGTGCCACCCCACCCCGTGATTCCAGGGGCCTTCTGGGAGGCCTTCCCTGGAACTGCATGAGTGAACCTCCCTGCAGTGCAGCGGGCAGAGGGGGCCAGAGAAGCATTTGTGGGGGGCTCGGCCGGTAGGTGGGCTGCAGGCAGGACACTGGCTCGCGGGCTTGTTTCCCTGATGGCTTCAGGGGGGGACAAAGATCCGCACGGGAAGTGGCGCCTCAGAGTCATTGCTTGCAGCTCAGGGACCAGGGGCCAGGCGCACCCTTAGCGTCACCCCAGCCTCTCCTGGTGGTCTCCTGCTCATTGTGCCGTCACTGAGGCCGGGTCCAGTCCCCTTCGGTTTTTGTTGTTGTGGTTGTTGTTGTTTTGCTTTTCGGGTCACACCTGGCGATGCACAGGGGTTACTCCTGGCTCTGCACTCAGGAACCACTCCTGGCGGTGCTCAGGGGACCATATGGGATGCTGGGAATCGAACCCAGGTCGGCCGCGTGCAAGGCAAACGCCCTATCCGCTGTGCTATCACTCCAGCCCCCAGTCCCCTTCGTTTTTAAGACTCAACCACCGCCCCACCACGGGGAGGGGTGTCTTATGCTGCTGAGCCCTGGGGGGGCATGGGGTGATTCCAATGAGAAGCCTTATCCTTCCTACCTTGGCCTCCTTCCTCCCTTCCCCTCCCCTCCTCTCCTCCCCTCCCCTCTGCTCCCCTCCCTTCTCCTCTCCTGTTTTGGGGGCTCTTTATTGAGGTACTGTGATTTATAATACTGGGCTTTTGGGGGGTTGTTTTGGGGTCACGACCAGCAGTGCTCAGGGGTCCCTGGTGGCTGTGCACTCAGGAATCACTCCTGCCAATGCACAGGGACCATAAGGGGTGCCGGGGGTCGAACCCAGTGTGCCACATGCGAGGCAAATGTCACCCCCTCTACTGTCCCCGTGGCCTGGTCTATAATACTGTTAATGCACGTACCATGCCAAGACCACATCCACCACCAGAGTATCTTCTTCCCTCCACCAGAGCCACACAGCATCCCCCGCCCCCAGCTCAATTCTGTGACCCACCTCCCAATTCTCTAGTTCTGTTTGGCTGTGTGTGGCTCTCTTCCTCTGTCTTTCAATCCCATGTTTGAGAGAGATCCTTCTGAACCTGTCCCCTTCCTCGGCCTGGCTTCGCTCTCAGCTTGAGATGTTCTAGTTCCACGCATGCGGAGACATTGCATGATCGCTTTCCTTTCTTAGGGCTGTGTAGTATTCCACTGGGTGTAGAGACCACCACTTCTCAATCCACTCGTCAGGAGTTGGGCATGTGGGTTGTTTCCATACCTTGGCTGCAGTGAACATTGTGTACTTACATCCTTTCTAATATAAGGGTGCTTAAATCCGTTCAAAGGAATAGTTTTAGGTTTGGAGGTTAGATGCCAAGAAGTGGTATTGCTGGGTTATATGGGTGTTCTAGTCTCATTTTTTGGAGAGATCTTCTAAAAAGTCTCATGGGTTGGGGGGAAAAAAACTGAAAATTATTTTTACAATGTTACAAATATTTTTCTCCTAGTTTTTTTTTTTTATTAAATCACCGTGTGTAAGATTACAATGCTTTCGGGCTTAGGTCTCAGTTATACAATGCTGAAACAACCATCCCTTCACCAGTGCCCATATACCACCACCAAAAAAAAAAAAACCCACACAGTACACCTCCCATCCCGCCCCCCCACCCCCTACCTTGTAACTGATAAGTTTCATTTTACATTCTGTTTACTTTGGTTACTTCAATATTTCAACACAAACCTCACTATTGTTGTTAGGAGTACCCCACTAGATTCAGACCTACTGTGAAGACAAATAAGGTCGCGCGGCCGCGCGGTTTTGAATTTCTGTACTTTAACAAGAAGTCCAGGGAGATTTCTTCCAGATATTAGATAATTGCAGGCTTGAAAACCCAATCTGTGGTCGTCTTAATATGGCGGCCACTGCGCCCTTCATCCCCGGAGAGAAAGAGGCGAGAGAGAGAAATACCTTTCCCCTCCTGGGCGGGCACGGGGCCATCCTAGTTTTTTTTTTTTAATTTTTATTTTACTTTGAGCACTGTGGTTTGCAATACTGCTGATGGGAGGGAGAAAGAGCCCTTTTGCTCCTCACCCGATCTTGAAGGCCTTATGCTCGCTTAGAACCATTGTGGAAAGGGGCAGTGACATAAGCTCGTGTTGGAACAGTTTCCACTCTAAATTCCAAAGGTGGGGCTGGGAAGATAGTGCAGGGGTTAAGCACTTGCCTCCCATGAGGGCTGGCCCCAGTTTGATCACCGGCTCCTCTTAGGATAGCCATCAGGAGTGACCCCTGAGCACTGAGCCAGGAGTCATCCCTGAGCACTGCTGAGTGTGGCCCCAACCCTAAGGAAATTAGTTCCAGCATCAGTTGTCTTGACCTCAGCTGACGAAACTCCCCCACACTCCGTGGACCTTAGGAGGACGGGGTCAGTGTCAGCGTCACTGTTCCCTGCAGGGCGTCTTCCGAGGGCCAGGCAGGGCACTGCATTGTCCAGAGCCGCCTCTGTCTTAGGGTCCTGATCACAGGCTGCAAAGCCCAGTCGTCTGTGGGGCCCTGGCTGGGGTTGGGGAGGGGCGGCTGAGCACACGTGGGTCCTATTTGGGGCTTCCCAACGCTGGCTTCAAGACAGGAACTCCTGGGTTAAGGGGCTCCGTCCCATTCGGGCATGTACATCTCCTTTTATTTTTTTGATTTGTTTATTTACTTTTTTGGTTTGGGGGCCCCACTTGGTGGTGCTCAGGGCTTACTCCTGGCTCTGTGCCCGGGGATCACTCCTGGCAGTGCTCAGGGGATCATATGGGATACCGGGCACTGAACCGGGATCAGCTGCGTGCGAGGCACATGCCCTCCCCGCTGTGCTCTGGTCCAGAGGGTCTGGCAGGGGCGTCCCGCTGGCCAGCTGCCTCCTGGAGGCCTTTTCCCATGGCTGCGGACCTGGGGTCCTACGATGGAGGGGGTAAGAGTTCTGGGCAGGCCTATCACACCAGCTGCAGGTGACAGGGTCCCTCCTCTCTGAGCCTCAGTTTCAACCACCCATGCACACATCCCTAACCTACCTGGGTCCTCCGGCACCCCGCTTCTGTCCCAGAAACGTTATTGGGATGGTAGTGCCTCCTGGTGGCCACGGTGAGCAACTGCATCCTTGGTGGAGCCTGTTGGCCACTTGGGGATTCAGGGCCTTCCTTGGGAATTGGGGTGCTAGGAGCCCTCTCTGGGGTGGGCAGTATGTCCAAGAGCCCAAACCCCCTCTCCGCCTTGGTTTCCCCCAGGAAGAAGTGTCCCTTTTCCGCCCCTCCCCACTGCCCTGGCAGACAGGGGTCCAGCCATCCTTGACCTGGTCCCACCCGACGCCCCCCGCACGATGGGGTTCCACGACGCTGCGTCTGAATCCAGGAGGAGCAGCCTCCCGGGGCCATGCGGGAGAGGCGAGCCGTGCCTGGTGTCTCCACCACTGAATCCTGGAAGCCAGGTAGAAACAGTTCTCAGAGCAGGGGCCCGAGACGGCCCCAGGGTGGAGCGGAGCTCAGGCTGACCCCTCCACATGGCCCCTGAGCACCCGAGAACTGCACCACCAGGTGTGTGGCCTCTGTTAGAAACATGAATGTGTCAGGGCCGGAGAGATGGTCCAGTGGTTAAGGCTTTACAGGCAGAAGACCCTGGATGGAGCCCTGAGCCCTGCCGGGAGTGATCCCTAAGCATGGCTGGGTGTGGCCAAAGAAACCAAATGTGTGTGTGTGTGTGTGTGTGTGTGCACGCCACATAAGTGCTCCCTCTCATCTAGCACCCTGGTAAAGAATTTGAACTCACGATCCTACTGGGCTGGAGAGGTGGTATGGGAGGTCAGGTGCTGGCCTTGCCTGCAGCCATTCCCGCTAACCCCAGTTCCATCCTCGGCACCATTGATGGTCCTCCGAGCACCTCCAGGGGTCGCTCTTGAGTATAGAACAAGGAATAGCCCCTGAGCAGCACCGGGGGTGGCCCCCCAAACCAGACAAACAAAACCTCGGGGTGATAATGACAGGTTGAGGCCAGAGGCAGGAGGGCAGCATGCTGGTGGCAGAGGAAACGGAGATGTTTCTAGGTAACAGTGTGACTGAGGCGGGCAGGCCAGGGCCGTGTGGGATTCAGGGCGGTGCCCCTGGTCCTTGATGCCTCTGAGCAGCTCCCTTCAGTGGAAGCCTCGCAAGAACAGGGTCCGCCATGGGCCTGTTTGCATGCTGAGATCCAAACCTGTGCCCTAGAAGGGTCGCTGGACACAGCGGCTCTGGGACACACGAAGTACGGTGCCGCTATTTAAAATTACGCAGCTGTGGGGCCGGAGCGATAGGATAATGGGGAGGGCACCTGCCTTGCATGCAGCAGACCCGGGTTCGAGCTCCAGCATTACCCTACAGTTTCCCGAGCACTGGCAGGAGTGAACCCGGAGCACAGAGCCAGGAGTAACCTGAGCATTGCCTGGTGTGATGCCAAAACCAAAAAAAAAAAAAAAGACAAAATGCATATAAGAAATGAGGAAAAACGTTTCTATTCATGGTGAGACAAAGAGCAAAAGCAACTTAGACAAGAAAGTGAAAGGAAAACTATTGGGCCAGGATGATGGTCCTGCAGATAAGGCACTTGGCTGACCTAGGTTCGATCCCCAGCACCCCATGGGGTCCCCCGAGGACCAGCAGAAACCGCTGAGCTCAGAGCCAGAGCAAACCCTGAGCATGGCCAGGTGTAGCGCCAAAACGAAACAAAAACCCAACAAGGTGAAAGGAACATTTATTCCCACACCGGGATTCCCAGCCCTGAGAATTTCCAGCATTTCCCCCAGGCCAGCCCCCTCCCCTCCCTTTTCTTCTTCTTTTTTTGCCCCAACGTGAAGCCAATGCAGAGTAGCCAACACCATTCATTCCCCTTCCCCCTCCCCCTGCAAATGTTCAGATCTCAGGCGGCTTTTCCTTGCCAGTTACAGCCTGATGCGTTTCCTCTCCAGCCTCTTCTGTAATTGTCCCTCTAAAATTTCTCAAAGCGGTGTTGTTATTTGCAACAGAGGTATCGAGTGGCCATCGTGGAGAGAGAATTAAAAGGGATTAATGCCCTGCTGCAGAGGCAGGTCGGGGTGGGTGGGGGTGGGGGTGGGTGAGAGGGATACTGGGAACATTGGTGGAGGAGAATGTGGGCACTGGTGGAGGGATATAAACCAAATGCAAACATGAAAGTTCGTAAGTTTGTAACTGTAAAAAATATTTTAAATAAATTAAAAATAAATAAAGTAGAAACTTTAGAACTTAAAAAAAAAATTCTCGAAGCGGAATTTCTAGGGGGAAGATAAATCTTCCGTTGGTTTTTCTCTTCTGACGTTGAAACGCAGCCTCCTGCTCTCCCTGCAGTTCTTTCTCGGCTGCGGACACGTGACGGGGCCGCTGAAAGGTGGTGAAGTGTCGCGCACGAAATCCCGTCAGTAACAGTATCGTCACCACAGTGCCTCGGGTCTATCAAAGCAGCGTTTGCCACCAAGGCAGGCTGGGGGCGGAGGGGGCCGAGGGGAGAGCGGGTGGAGGGGAGTGGGCAGGGGTGAAGGGACAGGTGTGGGAACACTGTATGCCTGAAGCCCAATCATCAGTAACTTTGTAACTAATGGTGACCAAACAAAATGTCTTAAAATAACAATACATTGATTGTAAAGAATAAATCACATGGTAGTGGGGCCAGGGAGCTAGCTCAAGGCTTGGAGGACTGGACGTGGACCCCCCCCAACACTGCTGGGCGTGGCCCCCAGCTCCACTGTCTCTCACTGGAGCGACCCCAAGGTCCTCTGAGCACTGCTTGGGGGGAGTCCAGCCCCCAAACCAGTCACGTAAAGTCACATGCTGGGGAGCAGGGATGTGGTTTCATGGCAAAGACCATGTTCTGACATTCTCCCTCCACTAACGAAAATGGAATTCCACACTGGAGGATTGACCGGGGTAAGTGCCTTTGCCAGAATGTTCGAGTGTCATGTCCAAAGCACAGGGAACTGTCCTTGGGACACTGGGTCGTCCCACACTCGGGCAGCATTTTGGAGACAGTCTCACCCCCCAGTCCTGGCCCCCTGTAGCAGGTGGGGGTGCTCCTTCCTGACCCTTTACCCTCGCCTCCCCGCCACCCAGAGCCAGGTGGAGCCCTTTGTCACCATGTGTGGCATCTGGCTTGCTTCTCACAGATGCCACCATGCCCTTGCTTGTACCCCTCTGCCTACGCCATTCTTTTTTGGGGGGAGGGTGATGCTCAGGGCTTACTTCTGGCTCTGTGCTCAGGAACCACTCCTGGAGGGCTCGGGGGACCTTATGGAATGCCAGGGATTGAGCCCCGGGTGGCTGTGTGCAAGGCCAACGCCCTACATGCTCTAACAGTGCCCCGGTCCCCATGCCTACCTGTTCTGTGGCATCTCTCCACCAACGGCTGACGCAGTTCCTGACTTTTTCCTGGTGCCGTGTAGAAGGACAGGGTTTGGGGCCCTGGAAAGGCCCAAACTTTCATGAATATTTGTACTTTAGTGTATGGTTTCTGCCTCCCCAAGTCACCCTCCCTTCCTCCCTTACCCTCCTTCTTTCCGTCCCTCCCTCCTTCCCTCCGTCCCTCCCTCCCCCTTCCCTTCCTCTTTCTCTCTCTCCCTTCCTCCGTCTTTCCCTCCCTTCCTTCCTTCCTTCTTTCCTTCCTTCCTTCCTTCTTTCCTTCCTTCCTTCCTTCCTTCCTTCCCTCCTTCCTTCCTTCCTTCCTTCCTTCTTTCCTTCCTTCCTTCCTTCCTTCCCTCCTTCCTTCCTTCCCTCCTTCCTTCCTTCCCTCCTTCCTTCCTTCCTTCCTTCCTTCCTTCCTTCCTTCCTTCCTTCCTTCCTTCCTTCTTCCCTCCCTCTCACCTCCCTCCCTTCCTCCCACCTCCCTTCCTTCCACCTCCCTCCCTCCCTCCATCCCTTCCTTCCTATTCTTTCATCTGTAGGTGGGGGGAGAGATTGGGCCACACCCCTTGGTGCTTCCAGACTTTGTGGGGCATCAGACCAGGGCTCTGCCCTCAGCCCTGTCCGTGCCTCCCACCCAAGCCTTGTTTCATTTCTTCATCTAAGTGGCCGCCGTCCCCGTGCCATGAGTGTCTGATTCCAGCCTGCCTGTCCCTGTGCTGGGGAGGGTGGGGTGTCGCCGCTGGGGTGGGGCTCCCCACCGCCGACTCCCTCCTTCCAGTGGCTTCTCAGGGATCTTTTGTCCCCATCCATCAGTTGTCCCCGAAGGTTCTGGGGGTTGTCAGTTTCTTTGTTTCCTTTGCAAAACCACCTCCTGGGCCTTGCGTGTCCACAGGCAGTACAACTTTGGGGGACGGGAATTTCCTATCCCACTCCTCAGCTCTTTCTTAAAAAGCAACTTTTTTGGGGGGCCAGAGCAATAGTACAGCAGGTGGGGTGTCTGCCCTGCCTGCAGCCGACCCGTGTCAAAGCCTCAGCCCTTCCTAGGACCCCCCAAGCACCACCAGGGGTGACCCCTGAGCTGCAGAGCCAGGAGTAGGCCCTGGGCACAGCTGAGTGTGGCCCCCACCCAACACAAGCATCCCTCTGCCTCCACTCACCACTTTCCTGTACTGCGCCGGACCTGCCTGTGATCCCTGTTCCACCGAATCTTCCATTGCCTCAGCCTGGAGGGGGCTCCAAACCAGCTCTGGGGCTTGGTGTGGTGTCTGTGGCGGGGCAGAGGGGCTGGCCTGAGCCCTGAGAGCAGGGGTGGCAAGTGGCTCAGGGCGCGCCCAGATGGGCCCCCGTGGCTTTGCTGGGCTCCAGCCCCTGTCACTACTGGCCCCAGGGGTTATTTATGGGACCTGGAGAGATGTGTGTGTGTGTGTGTGTGTGTGTGTGTGTGTGTGTGTGTGTGTAAGGGGCGGAACAGATGAGGTGGGCTGAGGACGTGATCCCTCAACCTCCCCACTGTTTTGACAGCGGAGGGTTTAGCTGGTTGCTCTTTAAGTGGCATGAAAGGGCCCCGTGGCCTGTTTTGTTTAAGGAGATTACATCCGAGGGTGGGGGGGGGGAGGCCCGCTCACCCGGGAACAACCAGCGTGTCCCCTACAGAGCAGATGTTGGAGGGAACATAGATGGAATGCAAACCATGGAAGGTACAATTACTCAGCCCTCTTAGCACCCCTGGCACATGCCAGGGCCATACACGCTTATACACACACACATATACATGCACGCACATGTGCACACATATGCACACACATGCAGACACACGCATACATGTACACGTGCGCGCGCACACTACCCGTGGATGTCCGTGGCCTCGGGCTTGCTCATGCTCGCACCCGCTCACCTGCCCCGGGGATGGGTCTGGGGGTGTCTCCCACCAGCGAGGCGCACATGCTCCCACACCCATCTGCAGGCCACAGCGCATGTGGGTGGCACCCCTGTTTCTCTGCAGCCTTGCACCACATGGCTCGGGGGACCCAGCCCTGCCCGCACACAGAGGCGTCGTCCCCAGTAAGCAGCCTCCAGCACCTTCCCCCTCCCCCCCAGCTTCAAATCCCAGCTACTTAAAAAACAAATGACATTGTGGGACTTGGGTGGTGGTTTAAAGGGCCAACACATGCCTGGTGCCACAGCGGGTGACCAGCCTGGGGACCAGCCCTTGACACTGAACCAGCCACCCGTGACTAAGGTTCCAGCCGCCCCCCCTGTATTGTTCGGGAAGCCCTCCACCCCTGATTAAATCTTGTGAGTATTAAAGCACAGTTTATATTGATTTTTTTTTCAGGGAGGTGGGGGGCCACACCTGGCAGTGCTCAGGGCTTACTCCTGACTCTGCACTCAGGGATCACTCCTGGCAGAGCTCAGGGCACCATATGGGCACCAGATATTGATCCCTGGTCAGTGCAAGTTTAAAAAGACTCAGAGGGGGCCTCAAGTGATAGCACAGCGGGTAGGGCATTTGCCTTGCACGCGGCCGGCTCGGGTTCAATTCCCAGCATCCCATATGGTCCTCCCGAGCACCGCCAGGAGTAATTCCTGAGTACAGAGCTAGGAGTAATTCCTGTGCATCGCTGGGTGTGACCCAAAAAGAGAAAAAAAAGATTTAGAGAAGCTGGAGTGATAGATCCCAGGTAAGGTCGCATGCAGGCACCAACCCTGATTTGGTTTCTGGCAGCATACGGTCCTCAGAGCACTGCCAGATGCAGCCCTGGAGACCCTCGAACCCCACTGGGGAGGCCCCCATAACCCCAGGCGCTCACGGACACAAGCAGCACGGTGTCCTCAGGCCTGGTGTTAACACCGCTGGTCGGGATGGCCAAGAATCCCCAGGAGGGGGCCCCAGGCTGCTGAGTACCTGGGAGGCACCCCGCAAAGACATGAAACACGGTGAGATTATAGCTGTCTTTTGGCTTCCCCGTCAAAAGAGAGCAAAAAGGTGAGCCAGGATTAGAGTGACGCCAGGACCACAAGGAAGTAGTAGGCTGGGCAGTGAGAGAGAGCTGCCGTTTCTCTCCTGGGAAACCCGCAGTCACGGCTGCCAGCCAGTAGCCAACGCGGCTCCCCGAGAAGGGTGTGCCTCCTCCCCCGGAAGGGAGGGGCTGTGCATGGCTGCTGACTCAGAGCGTCCTCTCCAGGGCCGGAGAGATGGCTCAGTGGGCAGAGCACATACTTTGCATGGGGGAAGGCCTAGCTCTGATGCCCAGTACCGCAAGTTTTCCCCCCGAGCATCTCTGGGAGGGATTCTCCATGCACACAGGCCAGAATGACTCCCCCACCCCCGACCCCATGGGGTGGGCCCCCAAAGAAATCAAAGGCCCAAGAGCACCTCCTCCACCCTCAGCGTTGCATCTTCATCAGAAGTGGGGGTGGAGGGAGCATTTATCTGCAGCTGCTGGGGGCCATTCGTAGGTGCATGTAGACCTCACTGGGAGCCCAGTTCCTGCTCTTGTCTTTGTTTTTAGTTTTTCTTTGTTTGTTTGCTTTGTTTTTTGGGTCATACCTGGCGATGCACAGGGTTTGCTCCTGGCTCATGCACTCAGGAATTACTCCTGGTGGTGCTCGGGGGACCATCTGGGATGCTGGGAATCGAACCTGGGTCGGCCGTATGCAAGGCAAATGCCCTACCCGCTGTGCTATCGCTCCAGCCCCTCCAGGAGTAATTTTTTTTTTCTTTTTGGGTCACACCTGGCGATGCACAGGGGTTCCTCCTGGCTCATGCACTCAGGAATTACTCCTGGAAGTGCTCAGGGGACCATATGGGATGCTGGGAATTGAACCTGGGTCGGCTGTATGCAAGGCAAACACCCTACCCGCTGCGCTATCGCTCCAGCCCCTGCACTTGTCTTGGTTTCCCACTCAGAACAGTCCCCAGGGAAGCTGAAGGCTGGTGGGGCCCCGCCTGGGTCCTGCCCAGGCCACATGGTGCCTCTTTGGGAGCTGCCCCAGGGAGCTGGGGTGGGCGTGGGAGCCAGACCTGCAGGCCTGAAGCTCTGCGGCCCCTGAGAGCCGGGCACCCCCCACACCCCATCTCTAATCCCTTCTCACCCAGCAGGGCAGCACCGTGGTGGGTGCTGTGCTGGTCCCTGGCCCACACTGGACCCCCCAACTGAGTCTCCTCACAGCTTCTGCCCCTGCCCGCCCATCCCCTCTGGTCCACACACCCACACAGCATTCACACTCACACCCACCCACTCGCACACACACTCGCACCCACACACACACACTCGCACCCACACACACACACTCGTACCCACCCACGCACACATGCACCCACACACACTGACACTCAACATGTTCACGCATCCACACAGTTGCACACTCACATACACTCACACCCGCACACTCATACCCACCCACTTGCACTCAGCCACACATGCACACACCCACACCGTCGAATACCACACACAGTCGCACCCCTATACATTTGCACCCACACCCGTGCACACCCACGCAGACTCGCATCCACACCCTCGCACACCCACACGCTCGCACCCACACACTCGTGTGCTCACACACTCGTACAGACTCACACATGCACTCGCCCATGCACCCACACACACTCACATACCCACACACTCACACGCACACACCCACACAGACTCACACATCCATGCACACACTTGTTCACACACACGTGCCCATGCACCCATGCACGCTGGCGGGGCCGTCCTTCAGTGCACCTTCCCTCCGCCCGCTCCAGCCGGCAGCTGCCCGGGGAGGCGTGAGTCAGCTTCCCACCCAGCTCTCTCCTGGAAAGGGCGGTCGGTCCCTTCTCCCCGTCCACTCAGTGCTCCGCCTGTGCCCACAGCTGCAGCCCTGGTGGCGCCCGCTAGAGACCCTCCATCGCCTCTGGTCGATTCAACCTCTCCAGCCCCTGGTTGCCGGTCTGTCTGCACCTCACTGTGCGCTGAGCATGGACTGGGGAGGTGCAAAGGTGACGTCCCACGGCCCTGGGAAGTGAGATCTGTAGGAGTGGACATGCAGGGCTCGTCAGTGGGGTCCTTGCCGTTTGGGTGGACTTCCTGGAAGAGGCGGCCTATGACTGAGCTTTGGAGATGAGTTGAGGAGCAGAAACTTCAGGTGGCTGGAGGTAGGGGTGCGGGGGACAGAGGAGGTCAGCGTTGTGCTTTGGTCAAGGGCGGAGTCAGGTGTGTGTGTGTGGAGGGGCCCCTGTTTTCCATGGCTGTCTTGCTGAGAGGACATTGCAGGGGGGTACATGTCACCCTGACCTCAGGCCGCTGAGCTGATTCTCCCCAGCCCTGTGGGTCGTCTGGTTGGGGGGCAGTCTCCTGGCTCTGCCCGGGGTCCAGGGTCGTGCCCCACCCGGCCCTGGTACCCCAGCCCCTTCGGGATCAGGAGACGTGGGACCACCAGCAGGTCAGCCACAGCTGAGGAGGATGAAGGACTCGAGAGGGGGCAGCTCCTTAGTGACCTCGGCTATCTTGGGGGCCTTGAACCAGGACCCACAAAGCAGGCCTCCAGGGTGGACGTCACGGCCAGCAGCATCCTGGACATTGTTCCTCAGGGCCTCGAGCTTCACGGTGAGGCTGTGTCGTGAGAGGAGGTTGAAATAGGTGCCCCCTTTCATTGTGGCCGGGGTGTCGTGTCCGGTGGTGCTGGGCAGCCACTCCTGCGGTGCTGGGGGGCCCATGTGGAGCCCGGACCAAGCCCGGGTCCCCGTGCGCAGAGCCTGCACTCTAGCTGCCTGCCCGCACCCCCAAGTGAGGGGTCTTCGGACCAGTTGGCGGGTGCCAGGGGCTGGGGGTCTTTCCACACCAGAACCTCAGTGAATGCCAAGGTTCACTGTCGAAGGATGCTCTTCCCTCTTCACGAGCTGCCAGAATTCTTTTCCTTCCATGGTTTGGGTCACACCCAGCGGTGCTCAGAAGTGACTCCTGACTCTGCCCTCAGGACTCAGTCTTGGCGGTGTTGCGGGGATCTTACAAGGATGCCGGGGATGGACCCCGGGTTGGCTGCCTGCAGGGCATGCAAGGCCTTCCTACTGCTCCGGCCCCAGAAGCATCCAGAATTCTCCCGGGCAGCTCTGACCTGTCCGTGAGCTGACAGATGCAGGGACAGACACAGCCTATGTGTCTCCCAGCCCTCCCCCAACCAGGCGTGTGGGATGGAGTGGGGGGGGGGTCTGACTGGGGTGGGGAGGGGTCCCCCTCCCCAGGCAGAGCACTGGCCCTGAGCCTGCTTGCCCCCACTCGGTCAGGCAGCAGAGGAGGTGGGGGGTGTGCGCAGGGCCTGGGCAGACCTCATAGAGGCCCCAGGATGGCAAAGCAGCATTCATTGAGAACGTGAGCCCCCTGCATTCTGTCTCCCCTCACCCCTGTCTGGGGGGGGTGCCCCCACCCAAGCCTGGAGTGGTGGAGAAGGGTCAGAGCCCATTCCCTGCTTTCCCTGGCCTCATGCCCCCACCCACTGGCCCCTCCCTGAAGGAGGTTGGGCTTTGCCCAGGCATCGGGGGATCTATGATGTGACCCCCACCACCACTCCCCACCCCCCGCCCCTGCTTCTGGCCTCTGTTGCTGGCAGGTTAGACCTGGGTCCCGGACGGAGACCAGAAGATACGGTAAAGGTCCCAGGGTCATGGATGGGGCCCCTGGCGTCCAGCAGGGCAGGAGGGACAGGGCTGCCCCCCACTCTGGCCTCCAGGAAGTTGCATAACAGATGTTTATTTGTGGAAAGGCTGGGTGGGATTCCTTCAAAAACAAAACAAAAAGAAAACCCCAGCCCCGAGCCTAGCGCTGGTTTGTCTGCCAGGAAGATAAATATCTTCGCTGAAAGCCAGCGATGGTGGCGTGAATGGGGTCCCCAAGGCTGGGGTGGCTCGTGGGGAAGGGATCCCACCCCACCCGCCATGATGCTTGGGAACGGCCCTCGGAAGTCGTACCCAGGCCCCCGACACTCCCCTGCACCCCCCTCCTCTGCGGTGACTCGGAGAGGGGAAAACCAGCATGTCTCCAGACTTCTGTCTCCTCGTCGAGCCGGGGGTGCACAGGGGCGCTGGGGAGAGGGCGAGGCGGAGGGGTGGGCTCGGAGGGCTGCTCCTGGCCCTTCCTGCAGTGCTCAGAGGACGACCTGGAGGGTCTGGGTGGGGGCAGATGCCCCCTCGCTCCTTCCCTGAGTCCTAGACGAGGGAATGGGGGTGGGGCACCCGCACCCCAGACTCTGCCCCCCCACCCCCCACCCCGCTCCCGGGGGCTCTCCCGGGCTCAGAATTCTCTGTCGCCTACAAGCCCCGACCAGGGCCAGGAGTCGCCGCCTCTTCTGCGTGTCTGACCTGTCAGCCTCTTGAATTCCAAGTTTCTATTTTTGGGGGCTGGTGGAGGCATGTTCCTAGCAGTGCTTCTGGGGCTGCCAGGGCTCAGGGGCCCGGCAGGGCTTGGCATGTGACCCAGGCATGTGCTCTGCCACACAGGCCACATTCCCTGCCTGCAGCCATCTTGAAGATGACCCTTAGGGAAAGGTCTCTTCACACACACACACACACCCATTTCACAGAGGGGAAAATGGAAGCACAAAGCATCCAACTGGAGTGTTGCACCAGAGCCAGCCCTGCCTCCGCCCTGAGGCCAGTGTGCACCCGGGGTGCCGATGAGCTGTGAGGTCTTCAAACTTCCCTGGCCTCCTCCTCCTGCAAGCCTTTCCAGACAGAAGCTTCTGGAAGCTTCTAGAAACCCCACTGTTAGACACCAAGAGCCAGCGTGCAAATTTCTCAGGACCAGAGTGTAGCATCCTGGGGTGGAGGCAATGTGCAGAGATCTTCCTCACGGTGGTTTCGCCCTACGAGGCTGCAGAGGTCACTGTAGCAGGGGATGGGGATGGGACCCCACACACACATACTGGATCCTTGGGGCGTCTCCATCGCTGCAGCCGAACCCCAGACAGGACTAGGCCTCACGTCCCTTGGAGCGAGATAGGGCTCTGTGCCGAGAGCACGGGACTCTGGGCTTGGAGGCCCAAAGGGAAAGGTCTGGCCCGAGGAGGTCATTTGAGAAGCGCTCTAAGGTCACAGGGGTCAGGCTGGATGATCCTGAGTCACCCTACATGGGGGCTGAGGGACCACGTTTCCAGAGGGTAGCAGAGAGGCTCAGAGAGGGAAAGGGGTTTGCCGGTGGTCACAAGCATTGACTAGCCAAGGTTAGAACCTCTCTCTCTTTCTCTCTTTCTCTTTCACTCTCTCCCCTTCCTCCCTCTGTTCCTCTTTTTCTTGTTCTCTCTCTCCCCATCCCTCCCTCCCTCAATCTCTCTCCTCTCTTCTCTTTCTTTTTCTCTCTCCCTCCCTCTCTCTCCCTCTTTTTCTTGTTCTCTCTCTCCCCATCCCTCCCTCCCTCCATATCTCTCTCTCTTCTCTTCTCTCTTCTCTCTCTCCCTCTTCTCTCTCTCTCTCTCTCTCTCTCTCTCTCTCTCTCTCTCACTTCCCCTCTTTCTCCCCCTCTCCTTTTCCTTTGGTTATTAAGTCACACCCAAAGGTATTCTGGGGCAATTCCTGTTTCTGTGCTCAGGAATACACAGCCATATCTGGGCCACTCTATGTGGTGTAGGGGATCAAGCCAGAGCCATTTGGGAGCACGACTGCTGGACCCGCGTACCACCTCTGCAGCCTGAGATCCGGAATCTCTTGACCTCAGATCCTGTGCGCCTCTGGGAAGGGCGGGGGTCCTGGGGGACGGGGCATGGCCCGGACCTCTTCTCAGACCAGGTTCAGTCACTGGCTTCCGTCCTTTTTCCCCCCTCAGCCAAAGAGAGCTCCCTGGGGGAGCCTGAGCTCCCGCCGGCCTCGGACACCGTGGGGATGGAGAGCAGCTACCTCGGGGTGAAGGAGGCGGGCGTGAAGGGGCCCCAGGACCGGGCCAGCACCGAGCTGCCCAGCCCGCTGGAGAAGGCCGACTCGGAGAGCAACAAGGGCAAAAAGCGACGGAACCGCACGACCTTCACCAGCTACCAGCTGGAGGAGCTGGAGAAAGTCTTCCAGAAGACCCACTACCCCGACGTGTACGCCCGGGAGCAGCTGGCCATGAGGACGGACCTCACCGAGGCCCGCGTGCAGGTCAGCAGGGCGTGGTGGGCGGGGCGTGCTCGGCCTGGACCCCCTAATCCCCGCCGGGCTTGGGGAGGGGGTATCTTTCTTCTCCACTGTCCCGAGAGAGCCTGAGAGACTCAGT
Source organism: Sorex araneus (assembly GCF_027595985.1). Lineage (NCBI taxonomy): Eukaryota > Metazoa > Chordata > Mammalia > Eulipotyphla > Soricidae > Sorex > Sorex araneus. The sequence goes on along the minus strand of NC_073307.1, from coordinate 145,533,194 downwards.
GGGCTCCCACACCCTGCTCCCTCCACGAGCCTGCATTTCCCTACTTTGCTCTCAAGCTTCTATTCTTGGGGGGTTGGGGGTGGGGGAGGCAGGCATCCCCAATGGGGGGCCCCAAAACTATATGCTTTGGCTCTGCTTGCCTTTCGTGAGGAGGGAGGGTAGCCAGGCTCCGTGCTAGAAGACCCATCTTTCTTTTTTTCTTAATTTATTTTAATTTTATTGAATCACTGTGGGATAGTTACAAGCTTTCATGTTTGGGTTACAATCTCACAATGATCAAACACCCATCCCTCTACCAGTGCACATTCCCCACCACCAATATCCCCAGTATAACCCCCCTTTCCCACCCTCCTCCTGCCTCCATGGCAGACAATATTCCCCGTACTCTCTACTTTTGGGCATTATGGCTTGCAACACAGACACTGAGAGGCCATTATGTTTAAGACCCATCTTTCTTTGTGTGTTTGTGGGGCGATATCCAGCACCGTGCAGAGGGCTGGCTCCTGGCAGTGCTCAGGTGGTACCAGGGATCAAACCCGGGGGCTCCTGCATGCAGACCACGTCCTCCAGCCCACTGACTTATTCCTCCAGCCCTCGATGGCCCACATTTCAGAAAGGAGACAGAATCGGCTACAAAGACATGCCCAACTTTTTTTTTAATGCTTGCAAATAATCCTTTGTCATTTTAAAATTGATTCAATGTTGGCTTACAAAAGAGTAAAGACATGTTCTAGGGGACCAGTGTCATCACACTCTGCCACCTTGAAAGTACCAGTATCCCTCCCGCCTTCCCCATAGAACTTTCCTTGTTCACTCTCTCTATCCCTGGGGAGCCTCCATCTTTTACAGAAGACTCTAAGGGTTTGTCTGTTCTCTTGCTTTGTTTCTTTATAAGTCACCTATGAGTGAGATCACCTGCTTTTAGTATTTCTCAGTCTGACTTATTAATCTTAATTAATTGTCCGTCTGACTTATTAATCTTAATACCTCCAGTCCCACCAGGTTGTGTCAGGAGACAAGACTTAGTCTCTGGAGCTATGCACAGTGTTTTAGCAGGCAGAAGCAGAACCATCCGGGTTCTTTTCTCCTTTAGATGGTTCGGTCCTAACTCAGACTTCTTAAGTTCCTCCAGGGCCAAACCACCCACCCAACCACCAAAACACCGAACCCAACACGACACAGCTTCACTCACCCCTAAAAAACGGAAGCTGACACAACCCAAATCAAAACAATGCAGCCTAGTGCAATACAGCACGGCATCACACAACCTGACGCAACTCAACCCAGTATAACACAACCCAACACAAGCACAACAAAACTTGGCAAAGTCAGACCCACACAACACAATATTGTGTGGGTCTGCTGTATTCTTTTGTAGTCTGTTGTATGCTGTAACACAACAGAATTCTGTTGTATTTTGTTCAATACAACAGAACCTAACACAACTCAACTCATCCAACACAACACAGTTCAAGACAGTTCAACCCAACATAACTCAACACAATCTGACACAATTCAAACCAACACGACTCAGCCAGTACAGTAGAACCAAATTCAACTCAAACCAAAACAGTTCAACACAACAGAACGCAACAAACATAGCTCAGCCCACTCATCACAATCCAGACCAATGTAAAAGAGCCCAATATCATGCAACACAACTCAGACCTGATACAACTCAACTTAATGCAATATAGTAGAACCCAACAGAGACCAACTCAAAACAACAAAACCCCACACAGTTCAGGGCAGCTCAGTCTAGATAACACAATCAGACCAACTCACCTTTACTGCATGGTCCTGTTTTTCTTTCTTGCAGGACTGGCCAAGTTATTTGATTTCTTTGACCCTACTAGAAAGTGATTTCTTTGAAAATCAGTATTGCCTGATTGTTCGTCACTATACTACCAGTTAGACCCATTAGACCAAAGATTAACATTTGTAGAATGAAAGCCCCGCTTTGTCTGGAGAAGCTTGTCCCTTCTCTTTGTGTGAAAATTTTAAAGTTAGTTTATTTTATTTATTTATTTATTTATTTTTCTTTTTGGGTCACACCAGGCAATGTGCAGGGGTTACTCCTGGCTCATGCACTCAGGAATTACTCCTGGCAGTGCTCAGGAGACTATATGGGATGCTGAGAATTGAACCCAGGTTGGCCGCGTGCAAGGCAAACGCCCTACCTGCTGTGCTATCACTCCAGCCCCCTAAAATTAGTTAATTTTTATAAAATTGTTCATGATGACTTATAACGGTCAATATTCCAACTCCAATCCAACCACCATTGTACCTTCCCACCACCATTATTTCCGGTGTCCTCAGCCATCCCTCAAGTCTGTCCTTAGAGCAGGCCCGGAATAATTTATTTTATATTGCTTATTATAAATAATTTGCTAAAAATGATTTTAAAAACTGGTCCCTTAGAAGAATGTGTGAATATTGTTGTGCCTCACTATGTTCCTTGTGAGAAATTACACGCAGCCAAGAACTGGAAAAGAATCAAAGGCCTCTAAGCGTACAAATCCCAGGTGACAAAATATATGCACTCAGGTTCAGGCTCCAGCATCCTCGACACGATCAGCCTCAGCCTCCCCTTCCACCCCCAAGCTTGTTTGAACCAGTGAATATGGTGTTGGTGTCACCTGGTCGTCCCCATCCCCACCCCCCACCCCCAGAAAAAATCAATAGCTGGAGAACAAAGAGAAACTTTTTGTTTTTAATTTGTTTTCATATGTGTTGGGTTGGGCTGATGTGGTGACCACAGTATTCGCGTGGATAGTGTCGATGGGCAGAACAGGTGTGTCTTTATCACTGACACAGTGCCCAGACCTTCTCCTGCTGTCCCTGTGTCCCCTCAAGTCTGCCTTCACTGCCCTCCCGGCCCCTTGCCATCCTGCCTGGTAACCTCAGCTCTGCCACCAGCGGTGTCTTCGCAGAATCCTGTTGTGCCTTTGTTTTGTCTCTCTCTGTGGCACGCATGAGCACGGTCATCTGGCATCCGTTCGTCTCCCACTGACTTATTTATCTTAGCACGATGCCCTCCCGTTCCATCCAAGTTGTCCTTACGACTGTTTAGTATCCCAGGGTGTATACATGCCACAAAGTTAAGAGGAAGTTTTATTTATTTGACTTGGGGAGGAGGGCTTGGGAGAGGTCACATCTAACAGAACTTGGTGTTCTAACAGTACCCCGCCCCCGTTCTGTGCCCAGGGATGACTCCCGGTGGTGCTCAGGGACTATCATGATGCTGGGGATCAAAACCAGACTTGGCCACATACGCGCCCAGTGCCTTAACCCCTCTACTGTCTCCTGGCCCCCAAAGAGAAATGTTTTTTTTTTTAATTTATTTATTTTTAATTAGAGAATCACCGTGAGGGTACAGTTACAGATTTATACACTTTTGTGCTTATACTTCCCTCATACAAAGTTTGGGAACCCATCCCTTCACCAGTGCCCATTCTCCACCACCCGTAAACCCAGTGTCCCTCCCACCCTCCCCAATCCCATCTCCCCCCCACCCCACCCTGCCACTGTGGCAAGGCATTCCCTTCTGTTTTCTCTCTCTAATTAGCTGTTGTGGTTTGCAATAAAGGTGTTGAGTGGCCGCTGTGCTCAGTCTCTAGCCCTCATTCAGCCCGCAACTCCCTTCCCCCACATGGCCTTCGACTACAATGTAGTTGGTGATCGCTTCTCTGAGTTGACCTTTCCCCGGAACGTGAGGCCAGCCTCGAAGCCATGGAGTCAACCTCCTGGTACTTATTTCTACAGTTCTTGGGTGTTAGTCTCCCACTCTGTTATTCTATATACTATAGATGAGTGCAATCTTTCTATGTCTGTCTCTCTCTTTCTGACTCATTTCACTCAGCATGAAACTTTTCATGCCCATCCACTTAACTACAAAATTCTTGACCTCCTTTTTTCTAACAGCTGCATAGTATTCCATTGTATAGATGTACCAAAGTTTCCTCAACCAGTCATCCGTTCTGGGGCATTCGGGTTTTTTCCAGATTCTGGCTATTGTAAACAGTGCTGCGATGAACATACATGTGCAGATGTTGTTTCGATTGTACTTTTTTGCCTCTCTGGGATATATTCCCAGCAGTGGTATTGCTGGGTCAAATGGGAATTCAATATCTAATTTTTTGAGAGTCGTCCAAATTGTCTTCCAGAAGGGCTGAACCAGTCGGCATTCCCACCAGCAGTGAAGAAGGGTCCCTTTCTCCCCACATCCTCTCCAACAGCGGTTGCTTTTGTTCTTTTGGATGTGTGCTAGTCTCTGTGGTGTGAGGTGGTATCTCATGGTTGTTTTGATCTGCATCTCTCTGATGATTAGTGATGCAGAGCACTTTTTCATGTGCCTTTTGGCCATTCGTATTTCTTCCTTGGTAAAGTTTCTGTTCATTTCTTCGCCCCATTTTTTGATGGGGTTGGATTTTTCTTCTTGTAGAGCTCAACCAGTGCTTTATATACCATTGATATCAACCCCTTATCTGATGGGTATTGTGTAAATATCCTTTCCCATTCTGTGGATAGTCTTTGTATTCTGGTCACTGTATCTCCCCAAAGAGAAATGTTTTAAAATTTTATTTTGTGTGTTTTTGTAAAGTAAAATAGTTGGTTTTTTTTTTTTGGAAGGGGGCGGGGGTCCCACCTGGTAATACACAGGGGCTACTCCTGGCTCTGCACTCAGGAATTACTCCTGGCGGTGCTCGGGGGGCCCTATGGGATGCTGGGGTTCGAACCCAGGTTGGCTGCATGCAAGGCAAATGCCCTACCCGCTGTGCTATCGCTCCAGCCCCAAGTAAAATAGTTGTATTTAGATAAAAAGTACTTAGAGAAATGTGAAGGGGAGAGAAGGAAAGGGGTGTCTGTCTGTGTGTGTGTGTGTGTGTGTGTGTGTGTGAGAGAGAGAGAGAGAGAGAGAGAGAGACAGAGAGACAGAGAGACAGAGAGATAGAGACAGAGAGACAGAGAGAGAGGGACAGAGAGGGAGAGAGAGAGAAGGAGAGGGAGAGAGAGGGAGAGAGAGGGAGGGACAGAGAGAGAGAGAGAGAGAGAGAGAGAGAGAGAGAGAGAGGGAGGGAGGGAGGGAGGGAGGGAGAGAGGGAGAGCATGACTTCCCCTGGGGGACAGCTGAGAATGCACAGCTCAGGCTGAGATCAGGCCAGACCCAGGGCGGAACATGTACCCTGCGTGCAGGAGAGTTCATCTGGGCGTAGTTGGGGAGTGGGGGGGGGAAGGCCTTGGATTCCTGAGGGCCTTTTCATATTCTTGTTTCCTTTGGGAGCCACACCCAGCCGGGCCTTACTCTTGGCACAGCGCTCAGGGATCGCTCCCAGCGACTTGGGGAACCCTATGGGGTCTCAGGGATCAGTTCTGGGTCGGCTGCGTGCAAGGCCAGACCCTTACTGGCTGCCCGCACCACCACCCCACCCCGGGGCCCTTTCAGATCCTTCTCACCCCCTTTAGACTCTCCCAGGCGGCTCCTTTTCTGAGGGGTCCCACCCTCCTCAGCAGGGACACCTCAATGCCTGCATCTGGGGCGTGCCTCCGTTTCCCCATCTCCCAAGAGCCCATGAAGCAGTGCGGCCCTCACGGCAGGTGGCTGAGCCCTTCCCCGCGGGGTGGAGCTCCCTGGACACGAGCATTTTGCCGTAGCCAGGCTGGGTCTGAGGTCTCAGGGTCAGGACTTGCAGGCTCAAGCAGTAGATCACGTGTGTGAGGGTATGAGGCCCCGGGGGGGATCCCCCAACCCTGTGTCTCCTGCGGGAGGGCCGCGGGGCTGAGCCCCAAGCTCTCTCTGGAGTGGCCCCAGTTAAAACTCCAAGGGGACCCCTCTCGCCTCTCCAGTGTGTCCAGCTCTAGAGATGTTAGAACCATCCGGAAGCATTTTTTATAAGAATTTTATTTTATTGAATCACCATGTGGAAAATTACAATGCTTTCAGGCTTAAGTCTCAGTTACACAATGCTGAAACAACCATCCCTTCACCAGTGCCCATATCCCGCCACCAAAAAAAAAAAATAATAAAACACAGTACACCTCCCATCCCGCGCCCCCCCCCCGCACCCCCTGCCTTGTAACTGATAAATTTCACTTTACTTTCTATTTACTTTGGTTACATTCAATATTTCAACACAAACCTCACTATTATTGTTAGGAGTACCCCACCAGAGTCAGACCTGTTGTGAAGAGATACGAGGTCGCTTCTGTACTTTAACAACTAAGTCCAGGGCCATTTCTTCCAGATATTGGATCATTGCAAGCTTGTAAACCCCATCTGTGGTTGTCATAATATGGCGGTCACCACACTCTTCACCCCCGGCAAGGAAGAGGCGAGGGAGAGAAATACCTTTCCCCTCCTGGGCGGGCATGGGGCTGCGGCTTAGTTCTCAGTCTGGAGACATTCTGCGAGGAGCTGCCCATATGAAAGTAGTTTAGCTGGGTCTGGATTCAGGCTCGTGCAGCTGCGGAGAGGCCGCACACGCGTGCGGCCCCTGGGATCACATCTCAGCAGCAGGAGGGGCCAGTGCCACCCCCGGAAGCGTTTTCATTCCCAGTAGCGAGTGTGGGAAGGACAGGCAGTGTCCAGCAAGTGGGTCACCAGCCACGGACTGCTGGAGGGCAAGGGATGGGACAGTCCCCAGTTCACCCATATGCCCCGGCCGGCCGTGACTGTCTGGACGCCTGGTGTCAGAGCTGGACGGGAAGCCCAGAGTCCAGCCTCAGCTCTGACCTGTGCGGGGCAGCGGGGGCGGGGGCAGAGGGGCTCCTAGGGGTTATGGAGACGAGACGGGGTGCTGGCGAGCTGCTCCTGGGCGGCGGGTTGGGATAGGCCAGTTCAGTGTGTTTCAGGTCTGTGTACGGGCACATGTATGTGCATGTGCAGGAGCGTGCTACACATGGGATCTCTCCCAGCAACTACCCTAGGATTGATGTCACCTTGAACTGAAGGTGGAACGAAACCTTCTGGAACAAACCATGGGACTGAGGAGGCAGGTCTCACAATTCCAGTCACAACCCAACAGCTTAAGTGGAGAGTGTCTCTGCCCCTACATGGGCATGCACACAGGCACACACGTGTGCACACGTGTGTGCACAACATACATGTGCACACACATGCACACAAGCATGCACACAAACATGATACATGCATGCACACATACACCGTGCACATGCGCACATACATATGTGCAAGGTGCACCCAGGCACATGTATATGCACGTACACACAAACACATTTGAACACACAGCACAGGTACATAAACACATGTGTGCATACATGCACACACATGCATGCACACTCCTACTTCCAGATGGGGCCGTGGGGAGAGACTTCTCTTCAACTAAGAACCAGAGCGTGATGTGGGCCAGTGAGGGTGCTGCCCTGGGTCAGGCAGATCAGAGGGTCCAGAGAGGGCCAGCCTCAGTGCCCCGCCCCCCAGCTGCCAGAGCAGGGTCCCTAGGGTCTGTCCCACTGTCCTGGCCTCTAGGGGAAGCTTGAAAAATCTGAGCATGTCAGCGCCCAGGAAAATCGCCAGGGCCCGTCCCCTGGGAAGGCAGCAGAGGGCCCCCGAAGGACAGTGTCTCCGTGGCGGTACTGAAGACGGGAACCTGGGAGGCCGCCTTCTGCCCAGTGCCCGGCCGCCTGCCAGGCTGCCCCAGGCATCCTTTGTACAAGGCGGTGGGTGGGATCTTCGTGTGCGTCAGACCTCTGGGTTGTGCCCCAAGCTTGGCGGTGGTGCCCCGGGGTGGGAGTTGTGCTGAGACCCCCCAACTCCTCTCCCCTCCCCCTACTCCCCCCCCCCCCCCGCCTCCAGCCTCTGCTGACTTTGCTCCGCACCCACTCAGCTTCAGTGCTGGGAGCCCCGGGCTCAGCGGTGGGGCAGAGAGGGACCGTGCCCCCCACCACGGCCGTTTCCTGGGAAGAGGCTGGGGTTTGGCCCCACTCCAGGGGGCTGCGGGGGCCTCTCTCTGCTGTCTGGGATTCCAATCTCCACAGCTGGTGTCTGAGGACAATGAGGTGGAGGCGCCCCCCCACCCCGCCCCCCTGGCCCAGATGCGCTGCGGTTAGTTAGGGACGTCCCGGGCCAAGACCGGTTGGCCCCGCGGGAGCGCCAGAGCAGGGAGCAGGCCGGGAGCAGGGGGGTCCCCGGGGCAGCCTGTGCAGGAGGGAGGCCGGGACCTCACCTCCTCCGGGATGGCTCTGCCTGGGGCTGTCAGACCTGAGGGGTGGGGGCACCGCACATCTGGAGGGGCCGGCAGGAAGGACTGTGACCTCGGAGTGAGGATGGGAGCAGAGCAGGGTGAGAAATGCACCTCACCAGTGTGGCAGTGAGGAGATGGAGACCCTCACTGCGGAGGGGTCTGCGGCCAAGCCTGAGGTCTGCAGAGCCTTGCGCTGAGGGGAAGGCCCAGGGAAGGGGAGGGGGGAGAAGGAGGAGGAGGAGAGGAGGAGGAGGAGGAGGAGGAGGTGGGAGGAGAGGAGGAAGAGGAGAAGGAGGAGGAGGAGGAGGTAGAGGAGGAGATGGAGGAGGAGAAGATGGAGGGAGGAGGAGGAGGAGGAGGAAAAAAGAGGAGGAAGAGGGGGAGGGGGAAGGGGAGGAAGGAAAGGGTCAGGGGAAGGGTAGAAAAAGTTTAAAAGGAGAAGATGCTACAGGGAAGAGGAGGGAGAAGAAAAGAGGAAAAGAAGGGAAAGAAAAGATGGAGGGAGAGAGAAAATAAACAGAGAGGAGGAGGAGGAAGGGGAGAAGCAGGAAAAGGAGGAGGAAAGGGAGGAGGAAGAAGAGGAGGAAGAGGGGAGGAGGAGGAAGAGGGGAAAGAGAAAGGAGGAAGAAGAAGAGGAGGAAGAGGAGGAAGAGTGTAGGTGGGAAGGAAGGGGAGGAAGGGGAGAGGAGGAAGAGGGAGGGAGAGAGGAGGGCACTTCTGCCCCCACCAAATCTTCTTCTCAAACTCCTAATAAATGGCTCCTCGGATAGCCCAGGGCCCCCTCCCTGCCTGCAGAGACTCCTGCACTGGGCCCGAACTGACCCCTCCAGCAGGGCGTTTCCCCCACTGCTCCGACCCCGGGCATCCACTGCCTACACCTGCCTCCCCCTCTCCCCCACCCCCACAGCCGACCTGATGCCTCCAGTGGTCTCCTTTGTCATCCCCCACCCCCCCCACCTGAAAACCCGGGAGGCGAAGGAGGCTGCGGAAAGACTCGGCTAAGCCTGCAGGAAATTAAACACGAAATGAAAACACAATGCGCTGCCTCACGCTCTCCTCCTGCCCCCAGCCCCCATTCCCGCCTCTGACAAAGGTGGGGAGTCCCATTCCAGCAGTGGGGGGCCCGGGCCTGGACCTTGGGAGCCCCCGAAGAAAAGGGGCCAGAGATGCCCGGCCCAGGAGAGGGTGCTGGTCTTAGGGAGAAGGCCGGAGGAAGGCGAGGAAGAGGAGGAAGTGCGGAGAGACGGGAGACACGGGCGTGTGTGTGTGCATGGGCCTGGGTGTGCAATGCACACACAGGGTGGACGTGGGGCTGGAGCGATGGCACAGTGGATAGGGCGTTTGCCTTGCACGCGGCCGACCCGGGTTCGATTCCCAGCATCCCATATCGTCCCCCGAGCACCGCCAGGAGTAATTCCCGAGTGCAGAGCCAGGAGTGACCCCTGAGCATCATGGGGTGTGACCCAAATTAATTAATTAACTTTTTAAAAGTGGGGGGCCTCCTGACATTCCATACTCACCCCACTTCTGCCAGCTTTTTGTGTTGTTTAGACCCCAGCCTCTTGGTCTGAGAGGGCAGTGGGTAGGGCACTTGCTTGGCCTTGCATGCAGCTTACTCGGGTTCCATCCCCAGCACTCCATAGGGTCCCCGGAGCCCAGGAGTGATGCCAGCGCCAGGAGTAACCCCAGAGCACCTCTGATTGTGCCTCTTTGTCCCCCTCCCCAAACACACACACACACACACACACACACACACACGTGTGCACACAATTAATCAACTCCGTTCCTCTGGCAAAAGATAGCAAGGGCGGGCAGGAGCTCTTGCTATCTTTTGCCACACAAACAGTGTGCCCGCCCCCCCCACCCCGCCGACCTCTGCCTGCGCTGCCCATCTGCCACTGCCCCTGATTCCCTGTTCTGAAGAGCAGGCCCAGGCACTGGTCCCATTTTGCAGATGGAGACACCAAGGCCGTGGTGCAGGCCCAGACTCCAGGAACACGGCTTCAGAGACGTTTCTGGAACTCAGCCCCAGCTCTGGTTCTGTTGGGTGGGAAGGGTCTCCGCCCACCCAGTGGAGACCCTGCCCGAGAGGGGCCCCGGGCCAGGCCCCGTTTGTGCCTCCCTCCATCCACCCAGAGCCCGTGGGCACCCTGGCATCTGGCCGTGGTGGAGGAGGGGCTGCCTTGCCTGGACACGGATGCCTCCCTCCCTCCCTCCCCCACCCACCCTGCTCCCCCACTCGCCCCTCCTTCCCAATCCCAAGCAGGCCCGGGGAAGCTGGGGGGGGGCAGGGTGGGGAGTTCACCGCCTGCTGGAAACACTGTTGCCGAGGGAAGGGAGAGTCCGCAACCCCCCCCCCACCATAGCTCAGGAACCATGCCCACGTCAGCTGGCACCCGGCCCCCACTCTCAGCCACAATGGGGCCAGCCCTCCTCAGCAGCAGGCAGTCTTCGCACTGCAAAGGTGACCCTGCCTCCCTCTAGACCCTTCTAGCAGCCTCCTCCGGGAAGCTGGTCCTTTATTGCCTCCATCTCCCCTCCATCCCCCCTCCATCCCCGGCACTGGATCTGTCACCCACAGGCGCCGCTGCTCAGCTGGGAGACTGTTGCCCACTGCATGGGGTCAGGGAGGACGTGGTGGCAGCGGGGGCCGGGGGGGAGGCTGGGCTCTCGGCCCGTGTCTGTGTTGGGTCCCCAAATCTGCCAACCCCAGGGAGCCAGAACTCAGAACTATTGGAGCAAAGTGGAGCTTCTTGGGAGACTCCTGGAGGCAGTTCACAGCAGTTGGGGTGGGGGGGTGTGGGTTAGGCGCCCCCCCTTCTGGTCTGTTTGGTGACCAGAGAGTGAGTGTGTGTGTGTGTGTGTGTGTGTGTGTGTGTGAGAGAGAGAGAGAGAGAGAGAGAGAGAAAGAGAGAGAGAGAGAGCATTGCCTGCCTTAGCTTCTGAAACTTTGGAAAATGAACTGGGTTCGAGAGCTAGTACAGGGCTGAAGCACTAGCCCAGAACCCCCCAGATGACCCTGGTTCAATCCCCGCATCACCTACGGGCTCCCAAGCACCACCAGGGGCCGCTAGCGAGCACAAACCCAGGAATCGCCTCTGAGCACTGCTGTGTGGGCCCCAACACCCCCTCCAGGAAATGAACAGACAGGCCCAAGACCACTCCCACGGGTGTGTTGGGAGTGCACTGCCTTCCCAGCTCAGCGCTGAGAATGGAATGATCTTGTGTTTCGGGGTGGGGGTGGGGCAGGAGTGGTGTTTGGGTCACACCCGGCGATGCTCAGGGGTCACTCCTGGCTCTGCACTTGGGAATTACTCCTGGTGATGCTTGGGGGGACCATATGGGATGCCGGGGATCGAACCCGGGTTAGCTGCGTGCAAAGCACACGCCCTCCCCGCTATGCCATGGCTCCCGAGGATGGAGACAGAGATGGACACTCCATAGTGCAGCCTGAGCGGGGGTTGGGGGCAGCAGGGGGCAGAGGCTGGGCCTCCCAGTGGGGCCTGACCACTGCTCTGTCCTGCAGGTCTGGTTCCAGAACCGGAGGGCCAAGTGGCGGAAGCGGGAGCGTTTTGGGCAGATGCAGCAGGTCCGGACCCACTTCTCCACGGCCTACGAGCTGCCTCTCCTCACCCGAGCTGAGAACTATGCCCAGGTAAGCCCCGCCCTGGCCGCCCCATCACAGCCGTGCATGTCCACGCAGTGTGAGTGTCCGGGCCTAGCTGGACGTAGGGGAGGGAGAGTAGCCCCTTCCTCTGTTCCTTGGGCCCCATTTCCGGTGTGATACAGGACGGAGGTCAGCGGCCCCTGCCTTCCTGAGGTCGGTGCTAGGGTGGGGAGAAGAGGGAGCCCTGAGTCCCGCAGGTTAGACCCACCTGCCCGCTTAGATCTGCCTCAACCTCCCCCAGGCCCCAGGTTCTTTCCCTACAGAGGGAAAAGAGCCACCATCCTGGCTCTTGTGCTCTCTCTCCTTTCTCCTTCTCTCTCTCCTCTCCTCCTTTCTCCTCTCTCTCCTCTCTCCTTCTCTCTTTCCCCTCTCTCCTCTCCGCTCTCTCCCTCTCTCCTCTCCTCTCTCCCTCTTCTCCTCTCTCTCCTCTCCTCTTTCCTCTCTCCTCTTTCCCCTCTATCCCTCTCCGCTCTCTCCTCTCTCTCCTCTCTCTCCTCTCTCCTCTCCTCTCTCCCTCCTCTCCTCTCTCTCCTCTCTCCGATCTTTCCTCTCTCTCCTCTCTCCTTCTCTCTTCCCGTCTCTCTCCTCTCTCTCTTCTCTCTCCTCTCTCTCCCCCTCTCTCCTCTCTCCTTCTCTCTCCTCTCTCTTTCCTCTCCTCACTCTCCTCTCCTCTCTCTGATCTTTCCTCTCTCTCTCCTCTTTCTCTTCTCTCTTGTCTCTTCTCTGTCTCTCTCCTCTCTCCATTCCTCTCTCTCCTCTCTCTTCTCCTTTCTCCTCTCTCTTTTCTCTGTCCTCTCTCTCCTCTCTCTTCTCTATATTCTCTCTCTCTCTCTTCTCTCTCTCTCTCCCCACGTTGCTGTGAGGTCTGACTTCTTCATCATGAGAGCCCAGTGGCTTGATGGCCACGGAGTCTGCCCTGCGCCCTGCCTGCTCTCCTGGGCATCCATCTCCTTGAAACCCCCCCCCCCCAGCAGCCCCTTCCCCACTCCAGAGGTGTTTGATGCTCAGCGACGTGGTCCAGTAAGAGCTGAGTGGTGTCAGTTCCCTGGGACACCTGAGAGAGGAATGTTGGGCCCTCGGCGTGGCCCTCCCTCCGGGACCCTGACCGGGCAGCTCCCCAGCCTCCAGTCGCCAGCCCCACTCCATGCCTTGGCCCCTCTGAGCGCTGGGACTGGAGGGGGACCAGCTCGTCCCTGTCCTCCTGCCTCTCTCGCACCCGGAGCTCCCGAGAGAGGGGCTGGGGATGGCCGACTGATTCCCTTCACTCCGGCTGGGCAGTGGAGGCTATGGCAAGGGCCCCCTGCGAGCATAGATTTGGGGTGTGGTTCTCCCCCACTCTGCTTTTCTTATTTTGGTGGGACTCGGGACCATATGGGATGCCGGGGATCGAACCCGAGACAGCCATGTGCAGGGCAGATGCCCTAGCCGCTGCCCTGTGGCGCTGGTCTCCTCACTCTGCTTTTAAATGCCTTCCCTGAGTGCTCGGCAGCAGGGGGCAGGGAGCCGGAAGAGCTAGTGAAGGGCCACGGGAGTCGGACCTCAGACTCACCTACGCGCCTGCTCTTAGAGGAAAAACGGGGCCCAGGAGCGGGGCTGGAGGGTTCCGTGGCGCAGAGAGGAGATTAGATGTTCCATGCCCCACTCGGACCCCGCCTGTGGTCCGAACCACTCCCACCCCATCCGGCCCGGGGTGGTGGGAGGAGGACACCCAGGCCTGACCCTTGTGTCCCCGCTGGAGGAAGAGAGTGAGGGTCAGCGTGTGAATGAGACCACCGCTGCCCAGCTGGGCCCTGGAGCTGCTCTCCCCACTGGCCCCTCAGTGGAGCCTGGAGCTCAGGGTTTCGAACCCTCGCGGACTCTGGAAGGGCGGAGCAGGGGCCTGAACCCCAGCCCGTCTCCTGGTGGGGGAGGGGGGCCACATAGTGTCTGCAGGTTTCGAGAGCCCCAGGGTCAAGTATTCAGGAGTGATTTCGTGCTGGCCAGGGGGGAGGGGGAAGGTACTGTGTGGGTCTTGCAAATGTGAGGCCCCTAAGCTCTGTGCTAGGATCCCCCCTGCACACCCCCCCCCCAAAAAAAACCCCTGTAACGGTGCAGTGGTAAGGATGAGCTGTAAGGGACAGGCTTACATGGGGGGTGGGGTGGGGGGGACAGGTAGGCCTTTCTGCCTGTGTCCACTCCTCTGTGACCTCTCTCCCTGCCCTCCCCCCCCAGATTCAGAACCCGTCCTGGATCGGCAACAACGGGGCGGCCTCGCCGGTGCCAGCCTGCGTGGTGCCCTGCGACCCGGTGCCAGCCTGCATGTCCCCCCACGCCCATCCGCCCGGCTCCGGGGCCAGCGGGGTCACCGACTTCCTGAGCGTGTCGGGGGGCTGGCGGTCACGTGGGCCAGACGCACATGGGCAGCCTGTTCGGAGCGGCGGGGCTCAGCCCAGGCCTCAACGGCTACGACCTCAACGGCGAGCCGGACCGCAAGACGTCGAGCATCGCCGCCCCTGCGGATGAAGGCCAAGGAGCACAGCGCGGCTATCTCCTGGGCCACCTGACAGGCCCCGCCCCCACGCGCAGGCCCCGCCCTCGCCCCGCCCCACGCGCAGGCCCCGCCCCCGGGGTGCTGGTCCCGCCCTCGCCCTGCCCCCAGGGCGCCGGCCCCGCCCCCGCTTCCCGGGCCCCGCCTCCCACTCGGCTGTCCTCTGGGGTACCTGGCGGGAGCCGCCCCTGGGCCTGACCCTCAGCACTTTCAGCCGGACTAGGGGACAGCCCCCTCCCCACCCCTCCGCCCCACCTCCTCGCAGAGAGCCAGGGAACCCGGTTGGCAGCTTGGCCTCCACTTTAAGCTGAAGCCCCTTTCTCCCCCCCGCTCTGCCCCGGGCCGCTGAACCCCTGGTCAAGTCAAGGCTAAGCTGCCCATTGGGACCCAGCGCGCCCACCTGGGCTGTTTCCTGTGCCGAGAAGCTGCAGCTGAAGAATCCTGCTGTCTTGTATGGTCCACCCCAACCCCGGCGCCCCCTCTGTTCCCACTCCTGGCCCAACCCCAGGACTCTGGGTCTGGGTGGACACAGAAGTGGAGGGGTAGTGGGAGGGGGGGAACCTGGCCCCTCTCCCGCAATGGTAACCACCTCCTTGAAGGAGAAAATTGTGCTTCTAGAGTGAGGAAGAGGGCGGTGGAGCTGGGTGTGGGGGGGGGCTTGGGCTACACCAGCTCCCAGGCCACCGGCTCCCCTCCTCCCCCCCCCGTAGGCACAGGCTGGGGCTTCCTGCAACTTCGGGTCTTGCTCAGGAGCAGAGGAGCAGGAGCAGAGACAGGATTCGCTGTGGACGGGGCATTCACGCCCAGTCAGGAGCTGCCCCAGGCCCGGCAGCCCTGGCCGGAGCCTGCAGGTGGGGGTGGGGAGGGGGGGCCTGAATCAGCCAGGCCGTCCAACTCACTGCTCGGGGGCCCTTCCCGTGCCAGAGGTGAGGATAGGTTTCCTTGTCTGCAAGAGGAAAGGTTGGGGGGGGGTCTCCTTTTTGGGGGAGGGGGCGGGTAGTGGGGCCAAAGGGTTCATGGCTGTCTGACTCATCTCCTGCTGGGGTTTGGGGACCAGGCTCCCTGTCACTAAGCGGTGCTTCTGCAGTCAGCCTCTCAGGGGGTCCCTTCTGGGAGAGGTATACGGGATTGTCCTTCCGGGGCACCTTGAGACCTGAGCGGATGCATGTGGAGCGAAGGCAGCTCAGTACCGACCTTGGTTCATGCCCTGGGCCACCTGACAGGCCCCGCCCCCAGGCTCAGGCCCCGCCCCCTTTCCCAGAAAGAACCAGCCTCTCTGGTGAGAGAGGTCAGCCTCCTTCAGTGACCTCGACCTCGCCCTTGACCCACACTGATGGGGAGGGGGGGGACCTGCCTCGAGGCCTTGACCCTGTGGGTGAGGAGTGCCAGGGTCATTCTCTGGGGGCCTGGACACAGGGCGGCCTCCTGGGCTGAGTGACTCACGGTCTCTGGGGATCCTGCTCCCCCCTCCCCCCCTCATGTCCTCATCTGCCCCCGAAACAAGGGCCCGGGAGGGGGATGGTGGGGGCAGGGGCGGGGGGGGGGGAGCACTGCTCTGGTTTCCCTTAGACTCCTTGAACCGTAGCCCTCAAACTGGCCTCAGGGAAGTCAAAATGGGCTTGGATGCCGAACGGAATGTTCTGGAAGGCTTGGCTTATAAGGGTTTCGTAGAGTTGAGGATCTTGGAATGGTTTTTAAAGAAGCCTTTCTGAGTGCTGAGGTTCACTGAAATTGCGCTGACCCCCCCTTCCCCCTCCCCCCGCACTCCCCTCCAAATTTGGGAAGAGCAAGGAGGAAGGATGCCTGAGGCTAAATCCAGCTCCTGGAGGCTCCGAGGGGCCCTGACAGCATCTGCTTCCTCATCCCCAACCCCCTGCCTGCCCTGCAGCAAAGAGAACCCGGAAGGCATGGCGAGGAGGCAGGGTGGAGTGAGGGCTCCAGGTGGAACCTTCCGGAGCAGACCTTGGTGCTCCGTTCTCCTGGCAGGTTGCTTTGGGGCTGACCTCGATTTCTGTCGGGCCGACTTGAACCCTAAAACTTGAGAAGAAAAAGCTTCTAACTGAAGGTGGCTGGTGGTTCTGGTTGCCTACCCGCCGCCCGGCCCAGCTGAGGTTAGGATGTGGAGGAGGTGCTGCCACCGCCCCATCCCGTTCTAACCCCAGCCCAGCCCCTGGGGCCTGCCTCGCTCTCTGATGGCCTCCCCAGCCCAGGAACGAGCTTAGAATTTCCTCCTAGTTAGGCCAGTCCCTTTCCCACAGAGACCAGCACCCCCGAGTCGCGTCTGTGCCCTGCAGAATGCAGCGAAGGGGTCGCAGGTACCTTAACCCGCACCCCTCCGGGCTCCAAGAGACACCCCAGGTGGCCGGCCAAGCTCGGCTTCCTGCCCTCTAGGGTGGGGGGCTCCCCAGAGCAGTGATACGCTCACAGGGTGAGCGGCTCTTGGGTTGGGAGAGCACGGGGCCCTCCCAGAGGCCGGCAGCATCCCCGTGGGGACCCGCGGGGCAAATAAGCTATAAAGGAGGTGCCGTGCCCGTGGGCTCTCGGCCCAGGCTCACTCCAGAGGCAGCTCGATGGGAGGGGAAGGGGCAGGAGAGACGCAGGGGGAAGCTGGCAGGTCGCCTGGAGCGTTCCGAGCTCAGGACTGAGCCCCACAGGTGCCATTGTCGTGGTCATCACCACCCTTGGGGCAGAGAGGGGAGACCTGAGGGGTTGGGGGGAGGCGCCCGGAGAGGCCCATCCGCCCCCAAGTCTCTCTCCGTGGCATGCGTGGGCCGTGAGCTTTGTAAGCTTGACTCCCTCCGTGGATACTTGATGCCCAGCGGTCACGCCCAGGCTTCCTTCCGGTGTGGGGAAGGCAGGGGGCAAGGTTAGTTCAAAGACACTGCAGAAAGGGTGCGAGGCCGGCCCGGGCCCCCGCTGACCCTCCTTTCAGCCCAGTAGACAAGAGCAACTTCTCCATGAAGACTTTCGAGCTTTCTGCTGGGGTACAGAGTCTCTCTCTGGCATAGATTGGAACCGGCGGAGTGGGGTGGGGGCGCAGGGGAGGGGTCTTCAAGGGGCTCTGGCTGGCCGAGGGTCAGGGTCTTTGGGGGAGAGGCTGCCCCTGGTTGGTACTGCGTGCACAGGAAGGTGGAGGAGGCTCCCAGGCCCGAGTCCCGGCATCCCCCTCCCCAGAAGGGCGGGAGAGAGTGGGGGTACCCCGGAAGCCCCCTGACCAGAGGGCGCCCTCTCCCGCCGCTTCCCCCTCCACGTACACGCGTACAGCTAGGCCTTTATACTACTGATTTTGAAGGACAGTTTCCCACGTCTGACGGCCTGTTGGGAGCGGGCGGTGGAGGGCTGAGGGGCGGGCAGAACATGAACCTCAACCAATACTAACTTGTCATTGTAAGATAGTTTAGTCCTGTATCGATGCAACTCTTCCTTTAGCTTAATGGCCTGGGGTGGAATATTAAAAATATATATATTAAAAAAAAAGTTCAGAAAAAAAAAAGTACCCGAAAAAAAAAATGAGGTTGGTTCCATAAAGTTTTACTGCCTATACCACCATGTAACGACATTATAGCGAAATATTAAAAGAAACGTTCTTGCCTTTTCAAAGTAAGTTATTGCACGTACATCTTTGGGGGGAGGTAGAGGGCTCGGGGGCCCTGGGGGCCCAGGCCGAGGGGCCAGACAGAGGCGGAAGCCCCAGGCAGCTCCCAGAGCACCCGAGGCCGGACGCCCGATCTGTTTGGTTGTGTTGGCAATAAACTCCTTCTCCTTCCTCCTCTCAACCCGGCCCTGTCTGTTTTGTTCCCGACTGTGACAGATGAAATGTGATCAGAGGGGCCTCTGAAATCTCACGTTAATTGAAGTCGGCAAAAAATACTAACAGTGCCCTTTTGAACTGCTGACAGTACAGAATGGATTACCAAGGCTAGATTAACAACAGGTGGCCGGCCGGGCCTCCTGCACAAAGAGGGGGTGGCCTGTGAGGGTCTGGGGCGCCCCCTCGGTCCCAGAGGACCTGTCTGTAGCAGAGCAGGCAGGCGGAGAGGGAGGGGGCGGGGGAGTGACCGGAAGCCCCTCATCTCGGCACCCCCACCATCTCTGGGGACATTTGGGTCAGGGCTCAGCCCGATGCGGCTCTGAAGGGTGGACGAGCTCCAGGGGCATGCGGGGAGTCCAGGGCGGAGAGGGCCAGGGCAAGCAGATGCCCTCCTGGCACCGAGCTCGGGACGGGCTTCTGGGAGGGGCGGGTTGCTGACCTCGCTGCCCACTGGGTGTCTGGGGGAGCCTGGCAGATGATTGAAGAGCAAAGCTGGAGACTGAACACTCCACAGGGGGAAGTAATGGCCCCAGAGGGGTGGGAAGTGGTGGGGAGTGGCCCTGATGGAAGACCTCTGGGTAGAGTAGGGAGAAGGCTTACTTGGCTTTCCTGTGGGAAAGGTGGGGGACTGGAGGTGCTGAGACTCCTGGTCTACCCTGTGGGGAGGGGAAGAGGGGAGGAGGAGGAGGAGAGGAGGAGGAAGAGGAGGATGGGGAGTAGGGGGAGAGGAGTAGGAGGAGAGGAGAAGGAGGAGGAGGAGGAAGGGGAATAGGGAGAGAGGAGGAGAAGGAGAGGAGGAGGAGGAAGGGGAGTAGGGGGAGAGGAGGAGAAGGAGAGGAGGAGGAAGGGGAATGGGGGAGAGGAGGAGGAGAGGAGGAGCAGGGGAGAGGAGGAGGAGTGGAAGAGGAGGAGGAGAGGAGAAATATGGGGAGAGGAAGAGGAGAAGAGGGGGAGAGGAGGAGGAGAGAAGGAGAAGGAAAGAGGAGGAGAAGAGGAGGAGGAGGGGAAGAGGAGGAGAGAAGGAGTAGGGGGAGAGGAAGAGGAGAAGAGGAAGAGGAGAAGGACAGGAAGAGGAGAAGAGGAGGAGAAGAGGTAGAGGACGAGGAGGAGGAGAGGAGGAGGAGGTGGTGGAGAGGAGAAGTAGGAGGAGAGGAGGAGGAGGAGAGGAGAAGGAGGAGAGGAGGAGGAGGAGGAGAAGAGGAGGAGGAGGAGAAGAGGAGGAGGTGGTGAGAAGAGGAGAAGGAGGAGGAGTGGAGGAGGTGGAGAGGAGGAGAAGAGGAGGAGTGGAGGAGGTGGAGAGGAGGAGGAGAGAAGGAGGTGGAGAAGGAGAGGAGGAGGAGGGGAGGAGGTGAGAGGAGGAGGAGAGGAGGAGGAGGAGAGGAGGAGGTGGAGAGGAGAGGAGGAGGTGAGAGGAGGAGGAGAGGAGGTGAGAGGAGGAGGAGAAGGGAGGAGGGTGAGGAGAAGGAGAGGAGGAGGAGAGAAGGTAGAGGAGAGGAGGGGGAGGAGAGAAGGAGGAGGAGAGGAGGAGGTAGAGGAGAGGAGGGGGAGGAGAGAAGGAGGAGGAGAGGAGGAGGTAGAGGAGAGAAGGAGAAGGAGGAGGAGTAGAGGAGGAGAAGAGGAGAAGGAGAAGAGGAGGAGGAGGAAAGGAGGAGGTAGAGGAAAGGAGGAGAAGGAGGAGGAGTAGAGGGGGAGGAGAGGAGGAGGAGGAGGAGGAGGAAAGAATGAGGAGGAGAGAATGAGGAGGAGGAGGAGGAGGAGGAGGAGAGGGGTGGAGGAGGAGAGGAGGAGGAGGAGGAGGAGAGAATGAGGAGGAGAGAATGAGGAGGAGGAGCCCTGCTGTGTGTGAGCCCAGGAAACCGATGCGCACAGGACAGGGGTTCCGAGTCCCGGCCCTGGAGAGGATCCCGTCTGCCCTGCTACGCTGCCTCCCGGAGCCCCTCTTGGGCTCTGACTCCCGGAGAGTCTGTGCCCACTTGAGGGAGCGCTAGGGGAAAGGACAACCACTGTCACCTCTTGGGGCTCAGGGTCACAGCGATCCTTGGTCTCTGCACCCCCAAATCCTCTAGGAAGCCTGGGGCAGGATAGAGAGGGGAGCCCCGGAGCCAGAGGGCACGCCTCGCACCCTTGCTTCTCTCCATGGAGACGAGCACCTCCCTTCTCTGGGGTGCACAGGAGACTGGGGGAGAGAGACACAGACCCCTGGGGCCCCTCTGGGCACCCCGCCCTGACACCCCGGCCAGGACGCTACCCACGCCATGCCCCGCCCTTCCCCACCATGCCCCACCCTTCCCCGCCTGGCCATCCAGGCCACCCACCACCCCTCCCGCCTCTCTGGAGTCGTCACTCGGCCCAGTGGGAGACATGCTCTGTTCTGCCTGGCCGCCCCCAGCCTGCTGGCCTCCTTACCTGAGAACTCCAGCTCCTGCTCTGAGGCCCCTCCAAATGACCTTTGTTGTTGTTGTTTTTTTTTTGCTTTTTGGGTCACTCCCGGCAATGCACAGGGGTTACTCCTGGCTCATGCACTCAGGAATTACTCCTGGTGGTGCTCAGGGGACCATATGGGATGCTGGGAATCAAATCAAATCAGACCCCAAAATGACCTTTGTTCACCCCCAACTTCTCTGTCTTTCTGCCTCCCCCCCCAAAAAAAACGATGCCCAAACCTCCTCACCTAAATTTCTAAAGTCGATCACTGTCCCTCTGAGTTCCCACAAGACTCTGGCACTCTGGGGGCTCTGGATTCCTCACCCGGGGGCCGTAGAGAGAGTTCAGTGGGTGGGACACTTGCACTGCATGAAGCTGAGCCGGGTTTAATCCCCCGGCATCCCCTCTGGGCCCCTGAGCCCTGCCAAGGTTGAGTGATCACTGAGTGTCAAGAACATGAAGGCGGGGCCTGGAGCAATAGCACAGTGGGTAGGGTGTTTGCCTTATACATCGCTGACCCGGGTTCGATTCCCAGCATCCCATATGGTCCCCTAAGCACTGCCAGGAGTGATTCCTGAGTGCAGAGCCAGGAGTCAGCCCTGAGCATTGCTGGGTGTGACCCAAAAAGCCAAAAAGCAAAAAAAAAAAAAAAAAAAAAAAAGAACAGGAAGGCCACTCAATACCTCTATTGCAAACTACACCGCCCCAAAGGAGAGAGAACAAAAGGGAATGCCCTGCCGCAGAGGCAGGGTGGGGTGGTGGGGATTGGGGTGGGGGTGGTGGGAGGGATACTGGGATCATTGGTGGAGGTGAATGGGCACTGGTGGAGGGATGGGTAAACGATCACTGTATGACTGAAATGCAAACACAAAAGTTCATAAGTTTGTAACTGTACCTCGCAGTGATTCTACAATAAAAAATTTTTAAAAAGAGAGAGAGAGAAAAAGCCCTGAGCATTGCCCAGGTGTGTGTCCCCACCCCTCCCTGAAAAAAAAAAAAAAAACACGAAACATTTGCTACCTTAGTACTTGCACCTTGGCCCCTACCCTCTGACCAAAGGACACCAGAGGGACTTGTTCTGCTCACAGCTGAGAAGGCAGGGAAGCCGGGCAGGAGGCGCTGAAGTGAGCATTAGGAGATCCGCCCCCCTCCACCCCCAATCAGGCTCCGGACCAGAAATGGAAGTCTGGGAGGGGGTGGGGAGGAAGGGCTGAGCTCAGTGCCAGAGCCAGAAGCTGCACCAGGCCCCTTGAGATTCATCAGGAGGGAGCTGAGCCCCCAGCTCGGGGCCAGCCTGGAACCCCGCTGCCCTCTCCCTCCTGGTCCTGTGTTCCTGGCGGTGGACTCCCGAGGCTGGCTCCCGAGATGCTCCCGAGCCCCGAGCCTGCATCCCGGGCATCTCTGGGCCAGCCTTGTCCCCATCCGCCCCACCTGCAGCCTGGCCCGTTGGGTCTGAGGCCACATCTGCCCGCCACGGTTCCCGCAGAAGCCGATCTGCTCCGGCCTCTCAGCCAAGCCCCTTTCCTAGGTCCTGAAGCAGCAGGGCTGGGCCCCCGCAGGGTGGAGGGGGAGCCGCGGCGGGGTGGGGGGCGCCGTGGGGGTGGTCTCTCGCCTCACACTTGCCTGCTCAGCAGCTCGGGAACAATAGGCCCCGTTCCCCAAAATAGGGCTCCCAGCAAACTGCGCAGACAGGAGAAGATGCCAGACTGGAGACAATGGGTGTGAGCACTGACATTTTCCCAGGAATTATGATTCCAAACAGATTTTTTAATTTAATTTAATTTTTTTCCCCCTTCGCTCCAAGCAGACCACAGACCCACAGGCGGGAGGAAAGGCTGACTCCCGCCAAGGAGGGCGGGCGCGGGGCCAGGTGCAGGCCATGTGTGAAGGTGGGGCGGGCGCGGGCTGCGGGCACACCCCCCTGCGGGCGGGCACACCCCTCTGCGGGCCGGCGCTCCAGCGTTCTCACTGCCCCTCCCGGGGCGGGGGGCTCCTCAAAGCCCACCATCCAACCCCCTTCCCTTCTCGCTCTTCCCCTTGTCCTGGGGCCCCCTTCCTGCCCAGCCTCCCCAGCTGTCGCTGTGATAGGACGGCCTCCTTAGACCCGGGAGGGAACGAGAACACGGATGTGTGCGTGCACGTGTGCGTGTGTGCGTGCGCGCACCTGGCGGAGGGGGCAAGCGGCCGAGGGGTCTGAGACACAGTGGCAGCCGGGTGCGTTGGGACAGGAGCCCCTTGTGTGCATGGGAGGGCGGAGCCAGACACCCCCACCTCCCTTCCCACCTCCCCAACCCGGACCCCTGCCACTGTGAGGCCCAAATGGAGCTATGACCCGCTCCACTTTGAGACCCAAACTCAGCAGGCCTAAGTCTCAGTTTCCCCCATCCCGACGTTTCCGAAAACAACATCACCCTGGGCAGATAATCCTACCCGTGGGAACAGCCTATCAGAGTAAGGGTCCTGGGCAGTGGCGCCCAGCCAAGCAGAGCCACGGGATGGACAGGGACCAGAATTGGAAACATAGTGCCCGTTCCTAGAAAAAAGATGCTGTTACATAACCAAACCCTATATAAACTGCTCAGAATTCGGAGTCGGGGGTCCTTGGCAAGACTCCACTGCCTTGGTTGAGACTCGGACCCGAGCTCGAGCTAGCAATCAAGGGTGCCTTGCTTTTGCCTCCTCGCGTCTGGTCTGGTCAATGCGCGAGCGAAGCTCCCTCCTTGGGACTTAACACGGCCACCAGCTGCGAGTGAGCAGAGGCCAGGCTGGAGGGGTGACCAGCTCCATGCGCTCCTGTGAGCACTGAACCACTTTCCTCTCTCAGCTTGTGATCTCCTCAGAGAAGACAGATCGCTCCTCCCTGCTTATCTCACAGAAGGTTAAGTTTAAAAGGGTTCCCGTAGTTGCCTTTTTTTTTTTTTGCAGTGCTAAGAATCGAACCCAGGACCTCACACATGCAAGGCAAGTGATGAGCTACATCCTGAGCCATAAATAACGATGAAGTTTTTTTTTTTGAGGAGGGGAGGAGTATGTGAGCTACACCCACTCACTTTCTACTGAGACCAGCAGGCACGATGAAGGGGTCGTGCCAGCCTCACTCCCTCCACCCACGCTGATGCCAACTCGAAGATGCAAGGGCCCTCCCTGCCTCTCAGAACCCCCCTTCCCCGGGGTGGGGTTGGCCCTGAAGCACAGAGGGGAAGGGTGGGCTTGCTTGGGGTGCCTGGGGTGTCTCGGATCCAACTGAGCTCACTCACTCACCAGGCAAGTGTTGGACAGATGGCAAAGCCAGGCGCCCCGAGGGGAAGGTGGAGGAGGCGAAGGACAGGGGACCAAGGGTGTCACCCTCTCCCGAGGTGTGGCGGGGGGGGGGAGCACCCCACGCCCGCCCCCTACCCCCCAGGTTGCACTTGTGGGCTGGGCGAAGCCGTGGGTGGGGCGGGGTTTGGTGTGCCGCCCCGGGGCAGCCCGCCAGGCTGCCACCCGACATTCCTCGCGCTGGGAGGCCCGGGGAGCAGACAGCTGTGCTCGCAGCCCACCGTCGTGGTGGAGGTGCTGGCAGCCTCGGCGTCTGGGGGGGCCTCTCCTCCGGGCTTGTCCACAGCCGTCGGCTCACCTCCCCCCCTGCCGCCACCATGTCCTTAGGAGCCTTTCCGGGGGCCCTCCCCTCCACAGGAGCCCAGGGATGCTGCCGGGCGAGGCTCTGATTCCCCCTGAGAGCTGCGTGTTCCAAACCCGCTCCCACAGCAGCCCGGGTTTCTGCGTAGGGATTCTGCAGCCCGTCTACAGGGGTCTGGAAGTGAGGGTGATGCTGCTGGTGTCGGTGGGTGAGGGGACGGCACGGAAAGAGCCCCCCTCCCCCTCTCATCCCTGTCCCTCATCCCAAAGGGTCTAAGCTCGGGCCAGCCTCGCTCTCTCCACCCACGCTGATGCCAACGCGAAGATGCAAGGGCCGGTGGCTCTCAGAACCACCGCAGGTGGGGCCGGAACCATAGCACGGGGTGGGGGGGAGGGCGCTTGCCTTGAACCCGGGCTCAATCCCTGGCACCCCGTAGGGTCCCCCAAGCACCTTCAGGAGTGATCCCTGAGTGCAGGCCAGGTGTAGGTAAGCCCTGAGCATCGCCGGGTGTGGCCCCCAAACAACAACAACAAAAGCACTGCAGCAGAGGGTGGGGGGGGTGCCAAGCTACAGAACCCCATTGCTTTTCAGCCCTAGCCTCACCTTTCCCAGTTTCCCACCCTAGACTTGGTGCTCCTGAAAATCTGGGATGTCTGTGATCTTGTTTCTTTGTGTGTGTGTATGTGTGTGTAGGTGGTGGTGGTGGTGGTGGTGGTGGTGGTGGTGGTGGTGTGTGTGTGTGGTCTTCTGGTTTCTGTACGTGTATGGGTGGTGGGTGGTGTTTGGGCTCCACCTGGCAGTGCTGACTCCTATTTCTGTGCTCAGGGCTCATTCCTGGTGATGCTCAGGGGACCCGATAAGGCGCTGGTGCTCGGCCCTTAAGGGCAGGGCAAGCACCTTAAATCCCGCACCATCTCTCCAGCCCCTCTTCTTTTCCTTTTCACTGCCTTCCGGCCAGAGTGCCTGCCCCCAACACCCCCACACACCCCGTCCACTCCCTCCCACCACTAGCCTCCCGCTCTCTCCACCAAACCCAGCCGCCCCCGGCTTCTTCCATGGAGCGGTGAGTGCAGGCCACCCGGCCAGGCCCACCCTAGCCAGCAGACAGGAGGGAAGTGGCTCGTCTCACGCGCGTAATGATTCCATTATCAGCTCCTTGAAGGTGGTCACGGCTCGGCCTTCACCTGGTGATCTACAATAGCACCCGGGATGCTCACACCGCAGGCTGGAGGGCTGGTGAGTCCATATGGGACTCAGATCGGGGCCACAAAATGGGAAGCAGCCAAGCTTTTAAGCCTGAGGACAACAGGAACCAGGGCAGGAGGGGAAATACGGTGGGTAAAGCACTTGCTTTGCACACACACACACACACACACACACACACACACACACACACACACACACACACAGGCTCAACCCCCAGCATCACGTCTGGTTCCCTGGCATCACCAGGAGTGAACCCTAAGCACAGAGCCAGGAGTAAGTGCTGAGCACGGATGGGTGTGGCCAAATAAGAAAAAGAAAGATGAGGGCTTTTTTTTGGCGGGGGGGGGTATTCTTCCTTTTTTCTTGTGAAGCAAACTGGTTTTTATGAAAGAAATTTAGAGAAATGTGAGAGAAAGATGGGCTCAAGAGAGAACATGGGGGAGCTGGAGCAATAGCATAGTGGGTAGGGCGTTTACCTTGCATGTGGCCGACCCGGCTTTGAATCCCAGCATCCCATATGGTCCCCTGAGCACTTCCAGGAGTAATTCCTGAGTGCAGAGCCAGGAGTAACCCCTGTGCATTGCCGGGTGTGACCCAAAAAGAGAGAGAGGGAGAGAGGAGAGAGAGAGAGAGAGAGAGAGAGAGAGAGAGAGAGAGAGAGAGAGAGAGAGAGAGAGAGAGAGAGAGAGAGAGAGAGAGAACACGGGATTCTCCAGGGGCTTAGCAGCTAAGAAAGATGATTTTTATAACCTCAGGTAAAACCTGAAAAACATAAACCACAGAAATACTAAGCAAAGAAGGAGGGGTTTGTGTACAGATACAAATATGTGCAGGTAATAGTCCCACCGTGATGGTAGATGCTTCTTCCCGAGCTGTTCAATAGAATTTGCCACATAACACTTGGGACTTGGATGCTTCTTTCCAAGATGTTTGACTCGTGCATTTGGCTGACTGAAGAGCGACAGGACTATGCAGAATTTTCTATTTCTTCTTGGGGCATGTTTGTCAGCTTCTTTTTCAAGGATCATGTTGTTCATCTCTGCTGGAGAGTTGTTCATATATGTTCCCCTCTCTGTGTTTCTAGAATTTCTATCACTGTCCTGATACAGGCAGCCTGTCACTTTTCTTTCTTCCCTTGAACAATCTAGAGTAGTCATTAATTTTTTTTTAAAAAAACCACAATTTTCGTTTAATGCACTTTTTTTCCCATTGTTCATCCAGTTTTTCTTTATATGCACTCAGGGTTCTTTTTGTTTGTTTCTTTCTGTGATCTTTGAATTTAATTTGTGATTGTTTTTCTAGTTTTGGGTTTTTTTTTTTTGCTTTTTTCGGTCACACTTGGCAATGCACAAAGATTACTCCTGGTTCTGCACTCAGGAATCACCCCTGGCATTGCTCAGGGGACCATATGGGATGCTGGGAATCAAACCCAGGTCAGCTGCCTGCAAGGAAAACGCCCTCCCTGCTGTGCAATCGCTCCAGCCCCTTTTTCTAGTTTTTTTGAAATGTGAAGTTTAGATCACTGGTTTTAGTTTTTCTATAGTGAACATTTTAAGCTCTAGAACTAGGGCTGGCTGCTTGTCAGGCAATGGCTTCCCCACTGTCTGTCTCTCTGGCCCTACCTTGAAGCACTTGAAGCCTTGAAGCACTATTGGCCAGTGATTATTTATTCTGTTCTCCCCACCACTGTTCCTTGTTTTAAAGTTTATTTTGTTCTTTTTTGATATAACCACTTTCTATGATTCTTCGTTAGATTTGGGGGGGGGAGACTTTTTTTTTAACCTTTCTAACAACTGTATTTTATGGTACTTCCCATAAAAATAGCATGCAATTGCTCTTACGATTTAATTCAGAATGATAATCCCGGCCCTGTAATTAGAATGTTTAGGCCACTTACATTTACTTTAATTATTGGTGTTTGGGTTGAAGACTACTCCCTGACTTTATTTATCCTGTCTGTTCTTGGTTAACTCTTTCTCTTTTTTCCTGCCTGTTTTTCTGGTACCCTTCTCCCAGTACTCCTTTATCGGCTCCTCTTCTTTTATAAATGTTTCTCGGGGTTGCTTTGGGGTTTACAAGGTGTGTCTTTAATGTGTCCGTCTGTTTCCCAGACATCGCCCTGGATTGATTCTTCCCTCGTGGGCCGCTTTGCAGTGTCTTTGCTGATGGTTCTCTTCCCTACCCCCGAACTTTAGACAGGGGACTCAGCATCCGGCTCCAGGCCTTTTCTCCTGGGCCTCACGACCTTCTGGTTTTAAATCCCCTCATCCTGGCAGGTCTCACTTTCCTTCAGATCTCCAGATCTCTTAACTGCTCAAAAGAACAACCGTCTAGAGAGATGTCCAGGTGCCATCTCAAACTTGGCACCTTGAAAACTCTGTTTCCTTTCCTCTCCTTTCTCCATGCTCCCTGCCCTCACGTTTGCCCAGTACCACTCTTTTACAGAGGACAAACCCTTGAGCCCGCAAGTATTGTCAGCTTTCCAAACTCATGGGTGAACCCAAGACGCACGATTTCTGGTTGGACCACCTCTTCAGTTATCAATCTGGCTCAGCTGCCACTCCCACCTCCAGCAGCCTCCTCGCTCCCTTTCTTTGAGGCTTATTTCCTCCCTACAGCCTTGTCTCCGAACTGCAGGTAAAAGACCCATTCTTTAAAAAGACATTCATTGGTACATCTACATAATGGAATACTACGCAGCTGTTAGAAAAGATGAAGTCGTGAAATTTGCATATAAGTGGATTAACATGGAAAGTATCATGTTAAGTGAAATGAGTCAGAAAGAGAGAGACAGGCATAGAAAGATTGCACTCCTCTGTGGATTATAAAATAACAGAATGGGAGACTAACACCCAAGAATAGTAGAAATAAGTACCAGGAGGTCTGCCCCGCAGCTTGGAAACTGGACTCACATGCTGGGGGAAAAGGCAGCTGAGATAGAAAAGGGAACTCCAAGTGGAGGATGTTGGGAGGACCCACTCAGGTTGAAAGATGCGTGCCGAAAGTAGACTATAGACCGAACATGATGGCCACTCAGTACCTCTATTGCAAACTACAACACCCAAAAGGAGAGAGAACAAGGGGGAATGCCCTGCCACATAGGCAGGGTGGGGTGGCGGGGGATGGTTTTGGGGGTGGTGGGAGGGATACTGGGATCATTGGTGGAGGAGAATGGGCACTGGTGGAGGGATGGGTAAACGATCAGTGTATGAGTAAAATGCAAACACGAAAGTTCATAAGCTTGTAACTGTACTTCACAGTGATTCACTAATAAAAAAATAAAAAATAAATAAAAATAAATAAAAAGCTATTTACAGGGGGCTGGAGCAATCGTACAGTGGATAGGGCAATAGCACAGCGGGTAGAGCATTTGCCTTGG
>NC_073307.1:145446857-145501857 GCF_027595985.1 Sorex araneus | reverse complement strand
TTGGGAGGGAAACTTTCGGGACAGGATCCAGGAGACCAGGAGAGAGAGAGGGGGGGGGGTGCAGGTAGGCAGGAGGCGAGCACAGGGTGGGGAGAGAGACCCTCGGAAATTGGGTCGCAGCTGCTACCACCAACACACCCTCTTCCTTAATCACCTCAATTGTGCCTGTTATCCCCTTAATGAGAAACACAACTTGACTTCTAAGCCGGCAGAGAAGCTGGCAGAAAGCTGAAACCTGAAGATCAGCAGATCCCGGGCGGCGTGCGGCCCTTCCAGTCGCCGAGAAGCCACATCCAAAGGGCGGGAGGCCGGGGGGACGAGGGGGGGGGGTCTGTGCCACATACCTTCAGACAGCAGCCAGCCACTCGGGGGGGGCTGGGGGGGCCGGCCAGGCACCGGATGGACGCGCTCGGGACCCGTCCAAGAGGCCACATCCCAAGTGCTCGTTTCAATCACGTCAGAAAATAAACACGGGGCTTATTGATCGCACAGGAAAGGGACTGGGACAGAGGAACGGGCGCGTTGGGTAATCCGCCCTGACGGGGCCAGATACGATCCAGACCCCCAAACTCTCTGGTAACAGGGGCAAACTGCAAGACGTGGTGGGTGGGGGGGGTGGGGGCGGCCAGGGGGCCGGCCCGACGGCATCGCCAGATCCCGTGCGGTGAGTGAAGGTCCTGGTCGTCGTCTCCCACACCCGGCCCCGGCTCACCAAACCAGGCTCCGGACACGCCGGCTGTCTGCCGCGGCTGTTTTCTGTTCCAGGAAATTTAGACCGGGGGACTCGGATTGAGAAAATTAAGGGTCAGGGTACCAGGCAAGGGAAGAAAGAGGTGGGGGGTGGGGGGGACACACGTGTCCTGCAGAAGAGGGTGTCTGCGAGAGTTCGTCCTTGCCCTGGGGGGGGTTGCACCGTCCGTGCACAGCATCCCTGCCTGCCACTCCCCGTTCCTCCGTATTCCCCGCTGCTCGTGCCATCCTAGAGGCCTCGGGGACACGCGCTGAAGTCAGGGCCCCAGGGCAGGCCAGCTGGGCCCTCTCCTGTGCAATCACTCACGCTCGTGTCCTGGGCCTGCCCCGGTCCCCCGGACAGAGCTCACCCGGGGAGGAAAGGCTCACGACTGAGTCCGTGTCTCCTGAGCCGGAGCCGTGGCGAGCTGCTTGCTCGAGGCCGGCTGGCGGAGCGAGAGATGGACCCGTTCCCTGGACGTGCCTTGGATTCCACCAGGTGGGTGGCTGTGGAGGAAGGGCAGGTGTGGGCGTTTTCCCCGAGGGAGGGCTCCGATGGGTGGCCCGACGGTGGCAACCTGCTCCGGAGGGTGAGAGGCGGAGGGTGCCCCCCTGTGCCCAGCTCCCAAGGGGGCCCCGACGAGACGGAGGCCACCCGAGGAGGCCTCTCAGCAGACGCAGTGTCCACCCGGCTTCCTTTCCCTGGGCCTCCAGGTCTGTGTCCACAGCAGGGCTGGGGAGACACGACCCCAGAGTCCTGCGAGCAGAGAAAGAAGAGCTCCGTCCCGGGGGCCGGGGAGATGGTCCCGAGGGGAGGATGGCGCTGGCCTTGCCCACAGCTGACCTGAGTTTGATCCCCGCCACCCCTTGTGGTCCCCAGAGCCCCGCCAGGAGTGATTCCTGAGTGCGGAGCCTGCAAGCTGCAGAGATTGACCCCAACAACAAACAGGCAAACGGAAAAGGAGCAAAGGTCTGTGCGTCCCGCATGGGGGTGGGGGGTGTTGGGGGGGTGTGGGCTGGAGGCAATTAGACCCCCCCTCCCAGAGCCTGGTCATTCAGCTCTTTCTGGACAAGAAATGTGGCCTGGACACTGAGCCAGGGGACTAAGGGTCCCCGAAATGAAGCTGTCGCCATGCCCTGCCACCCTGGACAGGGGTGGCTCAGGCCCCCCACGGCGGGGGCCTCCCAGAGGCTGCGGGGTGAGCTCAGGAGCCCCCACCCCCTCTCAAGAGAAAACCCTGAACCTGGGAACGGAGTGACAGCTGGCTCACTTTCCCCTGCCAAGGGCTCGCCGAAGCCACGGACAGGTAGGCAGCCCCTGGGGTGCCTGCTGAGGGGGAGAGGCTGGGGGCGGCTCCAGCACTTGGCCTGGGGCAGGCACTGCAGACGGGTGCCCCCTGCCCCTCGCCCCCCCCCCCACAAGGCTGCACCAGCCTCAGGCTGAACCCTGGACAGCTTGAGCCGCTTCCAAGGCCTTCCTGCGAGTCAAGCCTGGGGCTTGCCCTGCAGCCCGGCGTCTCCACCCCTCCCCCGCCCCCCAGCACACACACAACCTGGGCCCAGAGGGGGTGGGGAAAGCAGTCAGCCCCCACCCTCACCCCCACTCCCCTCCCAGCTGGACTCCGGGCACCTGCGCCAGGCCCCGGCTCTCCCGACTCACACCACCCTCCAGCTTACTCTGGGCCTCACCCACGCGACTGTCCCCTCCAGGGGTCTTGGGGTGACCCCAGCAAACACACCTCTAGGTCCCCTTGCTGGACCCCGCTGGTTTGCTGTAAGGGAGGGGATTCCCGGGTCCTTGCTAGCTCGGGGACAGTCAGGATGGCCCAGTGCTCTGGGGAGAAGCTGGGACTGGGGTAGTGAGCAGTGACCCCAGTGAGTGAGTGGATGCCACTCGCCCCTTCCCGCTCCCAGGCCCACCTGCACAGGCCAGCAGGGTGTCCCCAGGGTGTCAGCAGGGCCCCACGTGCACGTGTTAACAGCTCGGGGTGCCAGGAGGCTACTGTATTGTGCAGGAAAGGCTCAGGACTGACTTTCCCGCCCCAATACACACACACACACACACACACACACACACACACACACACACTCACACACACTCAACATTTTCCCAGTGCAAGAAGTAACACACACTCACACACACACTCACTCACACACCCTCACATTTTCCCAGCGCAAGAAGTAACACACACACACACACACACACACACACACACACACACTCACTCACATACTCACGTTTTCCCAGCACAAGAAGTAACAGACGGTGCTGTCCAAGAGTGGGATTTACAGCACCATCAGGTGTTTCCATTATTTATTCTTGAGAGGGGGCGTTTGGGCCAGACCCAGCTGTACTCAAGGGCTACTCCTGGTTGTGCTCACGAGTGACCCTCTGGCAGTGCTCAGGGAATCGTAAGTGATGTCAGGGATCGAACCGGGATCAGCCACATGCAAGCCTTCTTGTTCTCTCCGGCCCCAAACAGTTTAAATAAATAAAACCCCACAATCTTTATTTTGACCCTTTTTCTTTTTGGGGGGGGGTCACACCCGGCGATGAACATGGGTTACTCTTGGCTCATGCACTCAGGAATCACTCCTGGTGGTGCTCGGGGGACCATATAGGATGCTGGGAATCGAACCCGGGTCGGCTGCGTGCAAGGCAAACACCCTACCCGCTGTGCTATTGCTCCAGCCCCCTTGGCCCTTTTTCTTTTGTCCTTTCTCTTCTTTTGTCCAATCCCACCCCAAACACACACACACATACACACACACACACACACACACACACATCCATGGTGACTTTATCCCAGGGCCCGTGAAGAGACTGCCCCTGAAAACAGCAACAGCCAGTGGGCAGCTCAGTTGGAACCTGCTACGTTTGGGGCAGTCCTGCACGTCGAGGCCCCGAGGACCCACACTATCACCTCGTCTGCAGGAAGGAACGGGAGACTCTGAGAACACGGGCCGTTCATTCCTTCTTTCATTTTCGCAGCAAATGAGGGTTCTGCCGCAACGTGTGTGAGGCCCAAGAAAACACACGTGGTCAGAACACAGATGGCATCTCATGTTAACCAGCAAGCAGTGGCTTCCCAGCCTGTCATTCATTCCTCGTGCGCCCGGCCCACCTAAGTCCCCGGGGCTGGGGGTGGGGGCAGAGGCGAGGGGCCGAGCGCACACGGTGGGCCCCACCCAGGACCCTCTTCTGTAGGAACAGGCCAGTGGGCTGCAATTTCTGGAAATAAAAAAATAAAAGAGCTCTTAATCTGCAGCCAGCTGCTGTCTGCTGTAGGCCAGGCCAGGCCATTTTAATTAGCATCATTGTTCCGCTTCTGCAACCCAGCTCTCTGGTGTCCCCGGAGCAGATGGGGCCGAGCCAAGCGTATGGGTAAAGTGTGGTGCTGAGGGGCTCAGAAATACATGGACGAGGGGCTGGGCCGCCGAGCCCTGCCAGCACCCCCGGGCCACCCTCGCGTGGCCGAGGCCTGTGCTGAATTTCTCCCCGCTACCCGCTCACCTGACTGACCCCGGGCACAGCCCCGAAAGCAGGTCACTGCAGGTGCCCCGCCGGGGATTCCAGTCCTTCTAGAAGTTCCTCTGTGAAGAGGCCAGAGCGATCGTACCGTGGGGAGGGGGGTCTGCCTGGCATGTGGCCGACCCAGGTTTCATCCTCACATCCCTTGTGGTCCCCTGAGCACTGCGAGGAGTCATTTCTGAGTGTGGAGCCAGGAGGAACCCCTGAGCACTGCCAGGCGTGACCCCAAAACAAAGGACACCTAAACATAGAAGCTCCTTTGTGTACACGTTGTCCCATCTCAATCCTCCTCCTTTTTTTTTTTTCTTTTGGGGTCACACCTGGCGATACACAGGGGTTACTCTTGGCTCATGCACTCAGGAATCACTCCTGGCGGTGCTCAGGGGACCATATGGGATGCTGGGAATCGAACCCGGGTCAGCCGAGTGCAAGGCAAAAGCCCTATGCGCTGTGCTATTGCTCCAGCCCCTCAATCCTCCTTCTTTTGTGGGAGGTAGGGAGGTCCTTTCCGAAGACAGTATTTGTGTGCATAGGCGGTTGGCTGGAGGGGGGTAGGAGGTGTGGAGTGCACACCGGCGGTGCTCAGGGCCTACTCCTGGCTCTGTGCTCTGTGCCAGGATCATTCCTGGCAAGGCTTGGGGGACCATAGCCGGTGTTGGGGCTCTAACCTGGCTTGGCCCTGTGCAAGGCAAGCACCTTCCCCACTGTTCTATCACTCTGGCACCTTTCCATGGGGTTTTAACACCCTTACAAGTGCTCAGGTGATAGGTCACCCTGGTGCGGCCCCCTGGGGTGCCCTAGGGTAGCAGGGGTAAATGTTCCTTCCCCATTGGAAGTGGCGGGTGGCCGCTGATGGGGCGTATTCAGCGATGACGAGAGAGCTGAGGTGTCGCTCTCTCGGTGAGGGGGCACAGGTCATCCTGCTCTCGCCACCCTGGACCTTAGAAAGTGAGCTAGGGAACCCCCAGAGAGGGGAGGGGTGCCCCACGTTTCCGCCTGGGGGGGGCCTGGATCAGGAACCGGCTGTCCATGTGTGTCCCAGTCCCTGCCGACCACGTGTGTGGCTGCCGCAGTGCAGGTGGGGGGGCCTCCAAGCACAGGGGACACCAGTGGGTGAACCCTTGCGGGGACACTAATGGTCCTTGACCTGGCACTCTCCGTGGCAGCAGCGCCGGTCAGATAAAACAATGTAACGGCACGTGGGGAAACCGAGGCACCAAACCCGGCCCCTCCATGTCACTCCGGGGACTCGGACGGGCCCACGGCTCCGCTGGGTTAACGATCTCCATACCCCGGGGAAGCGGGCCGGTGTTTTGTGTTCTGGGGACATGTGTTACGGCTGAAGCCCAAACTGTGGCTAATCTTCATATGAGAGTCAGAGAAATCTGTTTTGGATCCAGCCGCTAACAGTTGCCAGGGTGGGTTTGCTCGTAAGCGAGCCGAGCCCCCACGAGGCTGCCGGTGGGTGACTCCAGGACGCCGGTGCCGCCCACACGGTGACGGGGACCCCCTCCACCGTGCCCCGCCGGCCTCTCCTCACCTTCCTCCCACAGGTGGAGGTGGGGCTCTCCGCTCCCCCAGGCTGCCCGCTTCACCCGGAAAGAGAACCCGGCAGTGCCCCCCCCCGGGGAGGGCCAGGGAGACTCTACTCCCCGGGGGTCTGGGGATTGCCCCCCGCTGGTCCCAGCCTTCTCCCCGGCACGCAGAGGAACAGAGAGAGTTCTGACACCAAGTTCAAGGCCACATAGAAAGGGAACTAGAAAATAATTTTAATCTTATCAAACAGTCAAACCCAGGAGAGCTGCTGGTGTGATTTGCTGGCACCTGACTGGGCATTCTGGGCACTGCACAGCCCCGGAGGCTACCCCTCGACCCCTACCCCTCTACCCCAAAGGGGGGGCCCACGCAACCCCTCGGGGAGGGGGTCTCGGGCCTGAATTCTGAGCCGTGCGGCTTCTCCTGAAACGGTTCTGACTGCCATGAGGGTCCCTGTTTCCCCCAGGTTCTCTTCCTGCCTTTGGTGTCACATGTCTTCCAAGCTGGCCCGAACAACCCCCGCGGCCCACCCTCCCCCGCCGCCCCCAGCTTCCTCCGGGTGGCAGGAGGGACGAGAAGGCCAGGCTGGGCACCGCAGGCTCAGGGCATCTCGGGGACAGGGCCGAGACGCCGGGCGCCAGGGCTGTGGTCCACTCTGAGACCCCCAGTCTCAGGGGAACGGGGAGGGCTCTGCCCTGCCCCCCCAGGGCCCGCTCTTCACAGGCTGCCGATGTTGGGGAAACTCTTCAGCTTCTCGGGAAAATCGTCCTTGTACAAGACGGGGTCGGCCCGGTGCTCGACCACCTTGAGGGGCATGGTCCCGAAGACCGAGGCGAACTTGTTGATGCACTCAGACCTGGGGAGAGGGAGAGGAGGAGGAGGAGGAGAGAGAGGCGTCAAGAGGTGCCCCACCCCGGCCAGCCCATCCCGCAATCCTCTGCCCCCGCTGGCCCGGGAAGGAAGCACAGAGGGATCCTGGGGTGCCCGACTCTTCCAGTGGTGGGAGGAAGGGAAGGGGGGGTGTCATGGTGAGGAGGCCCTGGGACCCCCAGCAGAGGTCAGCTCAGCTCTTCCCCTCCCCCCGGAATTCCAGAATTCCAGTCATTCCTCAAACCAAGGTGGATTAGTTAGCGGCCAACCATCCTTAACCCCGTCCCTGCCAGCTGGAGAGAGGCAAAGGGTGGAGAGTGAGGTGCGGGGAGCCCGCCACAGCGGGGGTGGGCGCTGCTGGCCCTCACCACACGGGCACAGGCCCGCCCAGCGGGGTCCGGTTCCTGACCCCCCCCACCAAGCCCAGGGAGTGGCCTCTTCTGGGTTCGGTGGGACTAGTTCTGGTCAGACGGCTGCAGGAGGACAGGTGGGCATCAGGGCCATCAGGCCTGAGGGTCTGCGAAGGGGACACCTCCAGGGTGGGTTTCAGAAAGGCCATTCCGGCCCCTCTCCCCACACACACACCCCCTCAGTCAGGTGCACCCCCTGCCCCGCCCTGTCCTGGCACAGCCCGGTGACCCCAATCCACGGGTCTGTGTCAGAGAGACCTCTGGGCCACGGGGAGGTGCGGGTGCTGGTCCCCGCTGGTTCTCCTCTGCGGGGCGCTGAGTGACCAGCAGCCCCGCCCTGCACCTATGTCTGGGTCAGCCGAGTCACCAAGTTCACCGAGCAACACGTGGGACTGATGACATGTGCCCATGTGCCGGGCTGGCTTCCTCTAGGGGGTGTTTCACCCTCCAGGACCCCTCTCTGTGCCCCCGCGATGAGCTGCCGGGGACGGTCCTACTAGCACCCCCACGCCCCACTGGACCTGAGTCAAAACGCGAGGGAGAGGGAAACGCCCAAGGCCGGCATCCCGGCTCCTGAGGTCTTGTCTTAATTGAGAGGTGACATGAATTCATTGGACATAATTCTCGGGTTGCAGTGAAAAACCGCTGGGCGCCCATTACCTGCCCCGTCATTTACATGCATGACCATTCTGATTTCCTGCAGAGTACCCGCCTCTCCGCACCCGAGGGCTGCAGCAGTTCTACATCATAGGCGGAGGACGCGGGGCTGACAGAGGTTACGTGACCGGCCCGCGGGAGGACCCGGCGCTGGTTCCCAGCCTGGCTCGGAGCCTCTGCCCTTCCCGTCCCCTCCAGAACCCGCGGGGAACGGAGAGGTTCCAGGCTGGCAGGTTCTGAAGGCGGCGACCCGAGGTTCCAAAGACAGGAACTGGAGCGAGGGTACAGCAGGGTAAAGTGCCGGCCTGGCACGCGGCTGACCCGGGTTTGATCCCCGGCATCCCATAGGGTCCCCGGAGCACCGCTAGGAGTGATTCCTGAGTGCAGTGCCGGGAGTGACTCCTGGGGTATCGCCGGGTATGACAGCTCCAAACCAAACCCCAAACCCAACCAAAGAGATGTGGGGCGGGGGACAGACGGAGACTCCACATTCTCGGCACCATGGAGGCTACTCTTGGCTCAGTGCTTGGCGGGGGGGGGGGGGGCCTGATGGTGCCTGGGAGACTGTGTGGTGCTGAGGTTCAAACCCGGGGCTCCAGCGTGCAAAGCACATGCTCCAGCCCTATGCGCCGTCTCCCCGGCCCTCAGAGGACACTGTCCCCAGCATTGGGCCCCGTCACTGCATGGTCACCTGTCACTGACGGGCCAGAGCAGCATAGCCTCATGGGGCACAAACAGAAACAATGCTTCGGCCCCTGAAGCACACATGGGGTGCCGGGGATGGTATCCAGGCCAGCCGCACACGAGGCACAAATGCCCACCCTAATGTCCTACTGGCTCTGGCCCTGCTTTATTTTTTCATTCAACAGCCACAATGGTCTTGACCCTGGTGAAAGCGCTGGTTAGAATGACCAGTAACAAATTCTCCTGGCTTTCAAGAATTAAGAATCGGGGCTGGAGCGATAGTACAGCGGGTAGGGCATTTGCCTTGCATGCGGCCGACCCGGGCATCATTCGGGTTTACTCCTGACTCTGTGTTCAGGGAACCCTCTTAGTGGCGCTCGGGGGACTACATGCATACTGAAAATCAAACCAGGGTCCCCTGTGGCCCCCTGAGCACCACCAGGAGTAATTCCTGAGTGTAGGGCCAGGAGTAACCCCTGTGCATCACCAGGTATGACCCAAAAAGCAAAAAAAAAAAAAAAAAAAAATTGGGGGGGCTGGAGTGATAGCACAGCCGGTAGGGTGTGCCTTGCATGCGGCCAGACTGAGTTCGATTCCCAGCATCCCATATGGTCTCCTGAGCACCGCCAGGGGTGATTCCTGAGTGCAGAGCCAGGAGAAACTCTTGTGCACCGCCAGGTGTGACCCAGAAAGAAAAAAAAAAAAAAAAAGAATCAATCTTGGAAACGGATACCAGCCTGTAATAGTGACTCTTTTGGGCAACGGAGAGTCCTGATCTCTGGCCCCAGATTTAAGTAGGCTTCAAAGAATAAATGTTTACTGAACCATATACAACATTAAGCTTGGAACTTGCAAAGTGCTCAACTCTTAACTGTTTTTGCAACGTGCTTTTATTTTTTTACAAGGGGAACTGCAAAAAAAGCAAAGGAGGGCTGGAGCAATAGTACAGCAGGTAGGGCATTTGCCTGCCTGTGGGTTCAATCCTTGACATTCCATATGGTCCTCCACGCACTGCCAGGAGTGATTCCTGAGTGCAGAGCCAGGAGTAACCCCCGAGCATCGCTAGGTGTGACACAAAGAGAAAAAAAAAAAAAAGCAAAGGAACAATTCCACAGTTGGGACACCCCCTTGAGAAACAATATCTTCCCCCCTTCCGGCCTACGGTGATTCACTGATCCAACCTCTAATCCAAGCAGCCTTGTTTCCAGATTCTAACTGATGTCAAGACAGAGCTGAGAGAGAGAGCAAGAGAGCAGGGCTAGGGTGCTGGCCTTGCACACGGCCGACCCTGGTTTGATTTTCAGTATGCACGTAGTCCCCCGAGTGCCACTAAGAGGCTTCCCTGAACACAGAGCCCGGAGTAAACCCAAAGAACAGCCGGACTTGGCCCAACACCCTCCCACCACTGAAAAAATAAGTTGTTGTTTTTTATCTTTTTAGGTCACACTTAGCGATGCTCAGGAATCACTCCTGGTTTGACTCCTGACAGTGCCTGGGTGGACCATATGGGGTGCTGGGGATCAAACCAGAGTTTGATCAGGTTTGGCCAGGCAAATGCCCCACCTGCTGTACTCTGCTCTGCTCATTGCACCTCCCCTCAAAGTTTTTTTTGTTTTTAAAGACTGATTTGCTTCCATCTTCTGTCAGAATTCTGAAGGGGATAGCTGGACTCACTCTCTGCCCAGCCCCAGCTCACACTCTCTGGCCCTGTGGTGCCCGTCACTCAGTGCCCGGCTCCAGTCTGCAGGCTCCCAGCTCCTCCCTGGGCCCATGAGCTCAGACAAGACAGAGCCTGGGTCCCGCAGGGTGTCGCCAGCAGGTACTGAATGATTCTCCGTTGTTGATTCTTCTCTAGCTCCCCAAGATCTGAACTTCTCAATGTTCTGCCCCCTGACTTTTTAAAACTTTATTTTCATGAGCTTGTTCACATGAATTGATTGCATTCAATAATTCAACACCAATCCCACCTGTTACACCTTCCCACCACCGTTATTTAAAATTTTCTCACCACCATCCAAGCCTGCCTGCCAGGGGCAGATGCTAGATAATTTATTTTCTATTGCTTACTATGAATACCATGAGAAGTCATGTGGCCGATTTTGTGGCTGCACACTTCTGGAATTCTAAAATTGTAAATGGTTGGGGTCCAGAGACATCTCTGTAGGGAGCTAATCCTTTTTTTTTTTTTTTTTGCTTTTTGGGTCACACCCAGCGATGCTCAGGGGTCACTCCTGGCTCTGCACTCAGGAATTACCTCTGGCCGTGCTCAGGGGACCATATGGGATGCTGGGAATCGAACCCAGGTCGGCTGCGTGCAAGGCAAACGCCCTACCCGCTGTGCTATCACTCCAACCCCAGGGAGCTAATCCATTTTGAGATTCATTTGTTTGTCTCTGGATCAAGGCTGTTGATGCACTGAGATGGTGCCCAGAGGCAGATTGTGGGCATTATAGCCAGGACCCCAAGCAGACGGGGAGGCAGGAAGGGCCAGCCCATCTCTGCTGCTGCCGGATGGCCTGGAGTCTTAGTCCTTGAACCTGCATACCTGGGTCTTACTTCTGGAAGCTCATGGTCACCGGGATTTCACCTGGAGTGGGCGGAGAGGGGACACCCATTCCATCTGAAGTGTCCCAGTAGAACTGACTCAGTAAAGAGTCATCCGGAGAGATCTCCGGCAAGTGGCCGTCTTCCAGGATTTACTGCTGCATCTCCTGCCCCCTGACTTTTTCACCCAGTAGCTGCCCGAAGCTAGAGGTCTCCCCAAAATCCTTATTTTAATTTTCTTTCCAAAGTTCTTGCTCCATGTTGCCAACCCCGTGCTCCCTGTCATTGTCTGCAGACAGAGTGCACGACCCTGAAGCCATCGACCCTGCCCACGCGAAATACCTCCTGCTGCCCTTAGGATTCACATTGTCTGAGGGGCAAGTTGGTCACAGTGGTGCTCCTGTCTTTATAATAATGAGACCAGAGTGAGCACTGTCAACTCCTTCATCACCTCCTTTCTGTCCGGGTGAAAAAGCAAGCTTGGGGAGAAAGGAGAATCTCACAATTTAATCCTTCTCCTTCTTCCCACGTTGTTTTATTGGAGCCTTCGAACTGTTCTTTCTTCCATCTCGTCATCCTGTGCACTACTATACCCCACACACTACTCGATCTTACTAAGCAATCCCAGGCGCTACTCTACCTTATGTACTACTCTATCCTACGTACTACTCAAGCCACACACTATCGTATCATACTCCACACTGTTCTACCTTATGTGCTACTCCACCCTCCATTACTTTATGCTACGTACTATTCAAGCTACACACTGCTCTATCCTACACTCTATCCTCCATGCGACTCTACCCCACGTACTCTGAAACTACATGCTACTCTGTCCCATGTACTACTCAAGCTACACATGATTCTATGCTGTGTGCCACTCTGTCCTATACTGTCACTGTCACTGTCATCCCATTGCTCATCGATTTGCTTGAGCGGGCACCAGTTAACGTCTCCATTGTGAGACTTGTCGTTACTGTTTTTGGCATATCGAATACGCCACGGGTAGCTTGCCAGGCTCTGCCATGCGGGCGAGATACTCTCAGTAGCTTGCCGGGCTCTCCGAGAGGGGCAGAGGAATCGAACCCAGGTTGGCCATGTACAAGGCGAACATCCTACCTGCTGCGCTATCGCTCCAGCCCACCTGTCCTATACCCTACTCCCAAACTAATCTCAAAGCGACACACGAGTCAAGCTGCTCCCCTCCTGAGAAACCCTGACGGCTTGCCAGATTCTACAGGATGAAGGCCAGGCATCCCACGTGGGGATTCAAGACGTTCTGCAGTTTGGCTGGAATGAGGTCTCTGCCTCAGCCCAGCCACACCCCCGAGCCGCTTGCCAAATACACGTCGCCTCGCTGGCTGGCACCTCGGACCCTCCTGCCTCTCCCGCCTCTGGCACAGACCTCTCATCTTGTCCACTGCTGCTGGACAGCACCTGAGTGCTCTCTGAAGGCTGACGGTCAGAGTTGTCTCTCTCACAAAACGATTCCCGACTTAGCAAGAGGCACTGTTGCCTCCTCAGGGCCCGGATGACACTCTGAGTCTCATGGCACTGAGGAGGGAGAACTCTGATTAAGCTGCACACACATTTACTAGAATTCAATTCTAGTCTACTCCAGTTATCTCTACACCTCACACTCAAGATACGTGTGTGGAATTTGTTGCTATTAATTATATGCTCGGGAATAACCTGATTGAGTCCAAGAACATCTAGGCATCTGCCTTTTTTTATTCTCTAAGGCCTCTTTTCTGTGTTTTTATTTTTTTACCCTTTTGGGTCACACCCAGAGATGCTCAGGGGTTACTCCTGGCTCTGCACTCAGGAATTACTCCTGGCGGCGCTTGGGGGACCATATGGGATGCTGGGGATTGAACCCGGGTCGGCCACGTGCAAAGCAAACACCCTACCACACTGTGCTATCGCTCCGGCCCCGTCTAAGGTCTCTTTTCAAGAGGAGATTTCTACGCTCTTTTCTTCAGGGTTTAAGAATAATTCCACCCCACTTAGATGCCTCTCGCTGCATGCTGAGGCCTTTTTACATGTACTGTCATCTCCCTGATGCCAGAAAAGAATTGTTCAGCCTCCACACTAATGTCAACAACATTGTCAAGCCAACTTCTCTAAGTCCTTTTGGAACCACAGAGCCCCACGATATTAACTTTGCCCAAGCAATAACCTCTTAGTTTAGTGCGACGAATTCCCCAAAACACAGAGACTGGGGTCAGACATAATAATGGTTTTCTTGGACCGCAGCGATGGCACTGCTGGCAGGGTGCTTGCCTTGCACTCGGCCAACCAGATTTGATCCCCGGCACCCTACACGGTCCCACGATCTCACTGAGAGCACATCGTGAGCCCACCCTAAGTGCAGAGCCAGGACTAAACCCTGAGAACAGCTACAGGAGGGGTGACCCAAAAGCAAACAAACACGGCATGCCTTTCTTGTACTCCGCTGGAACTCGAATTGGGGTCCCTTTTAAATGATCTAGACAGTTAATTGTCGAGTTCTTTCTTGACCCTGTCAATGTACAAGTTTGAATGACATTTCCAGGATCACAACATAACTACTTCTCACTGACAGTGGCAAAACCCCACATAATTCGGGTAAGGAATATGGACAGAGAGCGTTTAGAGAGTAGCAGGAAGAAGGGAAGGAGTAAGGCATTACATTCGAGAAGAATGAAGCCAACTGAACTTTCTGTACAAGACTCCCCGCTCCCCCCTCCAAAAAAAAGGAGAGAAATCCCTCTGTGCTTGAAGGATTTTAATACTGCTGACAGATTTCAGAAAGGAATGGCCGCAAGCAGATGTGTATGTGACTGGTGGAGACTGGAAGGGGATGTCTTATTCTGGAAGGGTCCATAACACACTCTGACAGCCTTCCCGTCCCTTGACGATCGTGCTACTGGGTATCAGAAGGAGTTTACCGTCTTGCATAAAGAACTGCTTTTTGGAAGAATCCGACTGAATGCAGGAGCCTGGAAGTTTGGGGACTTTGGGGATACATGTGAGACTGATTATATCTATTACCCAGTAGTGACAGCCTTTCCTGCTGTGCCATATTCCACCCCAAGGTGCACCCCTGAGTAAGTGAATCCCAATTTGGGAAGTGTCCCGAAGGCCCCCACCCACCCACCTACGGAGTTGCCATGAGGCTCTACTCCTGCAGGGCGCTTTGGCTGTGCCCACAAAGCTAACCTGTCTCTGGTGAGTCTGGTGTAAATTTTTAGAATCCGATTCTTATGCGCGTGCGGAAACAGCAGCCATGCAGAGTCAGCCAGTGTTTCCCTGGACTGAACCAGCTCCCTGTCACGTGACCGCGGACGGATGCCTCATGGCAGAGTCTGCACGGAGTCGGGCTCCCGGAGCTTAGGGCCGGCTGTACTTTTTAAGACCCTTCCAGCCATTACGAATTGAGCATGGAGGAGCATTCCAAATTAATTCCTGGGTGACCTGGGCTTGAACCAACCCGAGTTCCCACACTGCAGAGAGGCGGTGGCTAGGGCGGCCAGCTGCCGCCCTTCTATCTCCAGCCAAATCCCATAAACGAGAGCCCCCCCAGGCAGGGAAGGGCCCTCGGCGGCGAGGGTGGGCTCACTCACCTCTCCACCATGTGCGTCTGGTCCAGAGAGAGCCCGTCGATGGCCGTGCACTCGGGACACTTGAACTTCTTTCTCGGTGTTACCTGCCGGAGCAGCAGAAAAAACATACCCGGCCGTCAGCTCCCCCTGGACAGTGAAATCGGGCTGGTGGGCTGGTGGCCCCATGGAACATGCTCGCTGTGTTCCGTAAGTGGAGAGGGAGCTCTCCCCGTGTGCAAACACACACACACACACACACACACACACGCATGCACGCACACATGCACACACACACGTGTGTGGGCACACACACCTCACGCTCCTCCCTTCAATCCTGTCTGGCTCGGCCAAGGGCAGAACTCACGAGGGCCCAATAAAAAAAAAAAAAAGGGCTTGGAGGGCTTTTGCCTTCTGTACCGGGAAAGAAGTGGTGATGACAAGCTCCTTAATTCCTGTTTAATGACTGTTTTCTCACTGCCAAGGTCCTTGTATAAACACCATTTGTTCTTGCAGCCATAAGGGCGATGAAATACAGCTTCCCATAACTCTCCCCCGTAACCTTTCTCCCCACAGGCGCGCGCTGTCTGCCGCG
This sequence comes from Sorex araneus, assembly GCF_027595985.1. Classification (NCBI taxonomy): domain Eukaryota; kingdom Metazoa; phylum Chordata; class Mammalia; order Eulipotyphla; family Soricidae; genus Sorex; species Sorex araneus. The sequence continues at coordinate 145,486,719 of NC_073307.1, read as the reverse complement.
CTCACGGCTCACGGAGAGTGCCGTGGGCAGTCGCCCGCTCTGGGCGGGGCCGGGCTCCTTGGCCGTTGCCTGGAACTGGGGAAAGCACCCAAGGGCCCCCCCCCCGCCTCCCATGCTGTCTCTCCCTCCCACCCGCCCAAACCTTCAGCTTGGAATGGGTTCCTCTCAAGTGAGCTTGTGGGGGGCGGGAGGCGGGAGTGGAGGGGCCGCACCCCAAACACAGTCCAGAATGGAGAGGCCAGTCGGGCACTAAGGCCCGGCTAAGGCACTTAGGTAGGAATCCCTGGTCCAGAGCAGGCGGCAGACGCAGCTGAAAACCATCCTGAAGCCTGTCTCGAAGGCAAATTTGGAGATCGGAAAGGGGTGGGGGGGAGGAGGGGGGAGTCTGGGGGAATGGGGGGGGAAAGGGGTCAGGGTTCGGTGTTCATTTAAAACTAATCTCTCCATTTACATTCTTCGGTTTCCCTTGCTCAGACAGAGGCTCACTGGGTGATTTAGCACCAGGGTGGGGTAAGGACGGGGTCAAGTCGGGCCAGCTGGGAGGACAGTCGGGCTCCTCTCGCCCTTCCGTCCCTTCGGCTGCGCTCACCTACGCGAGGCGAAAGATGAGCACCAGTGGGGTCCGAGTTCCCAAGCTCAGTTCCCCCCGGGCCGGGGGACTGGCCTGGCTGCACGGCTGTTTTCACAGACGCAATCCCCGGGCTGAGGCTGGAAGGTGCAAACGGCCCACTCACGGGACGAGCAGACGCAGGAGGGCAGGGCCGGGTTAAGGTGCTCAAGCACCACATATGTGGCCCTCCCTCCGACCCTGGCACCACCAGGACTGACCCCTGAGCAGGGAGCCAGGAGCAAACCCTGAACCCTGCAGGGTGTGGCCCCCAAACCAAGAACAACAAACAAACTAAACAGACACCTCAGGATGGGCTGTGAGCCGGACTTGCATTTCAGGAACAGATATCCATGAGCAGGCAGGTACCCTCGGTTTTCAGTGTGTGATGGGAAAAGGTCCTTTTTAAAACCGGTAATTGGTATTTTAAAGACGATGCTGGGATGGGCACAGCTACAGTTATTATTGTACTAACTGTGCTATTCTTGTCAATTTCTTTCTTTCTTTCTTTCTTTCTTTCTTTCTTTCTTTCTTTCTTTCTTTCTTTCTTTCTTTCTTTCTTTCTTTCTTTCTTTCTTTCTTTCTTTCTTTCTTTCTTTCTTTCTTTCTTTCTTTCTTTCTTTCTTTCTTTCTTTCTTTCTTTCTTTTCTTTTTGTTTTTGCTTTTTGCATCCCACCCAGCAATGCCCAGGGGTTACTCCTGGCTCTGCACTCAAGAATTACCCCTGGCGGTGCTCAGGGGACCATATGGGATGCTGGGAATCGAACCCGGATCGGCTGCGTGCAAGGCAAACACCCTACCCGTTGTGCTATCGCTCCAGCCCTTCTTGTCAACTTCTAAAAGAAAAAAATAAAGATTAGCCAGGGATACAGCTGAAGCACATGCCTTATACATGTAAGGGCCCGGTCTGAGGTCTAATGAAGCAAAAACAATACGCCAGAAGCAAAGCAAACCGGATCAAATCCAAGAAAGATTCCAAAATCAGTTCTGACAACAAAACTCAAATTTAAAAAACAAAACGAAACAAAGGCCAAAGAAATAGTATGATGGATAGGGCATTTGTCTTGCACACAGCCGACCTGGGTTTGATCCCCGGCATCTCATATAGTCCCCTGACCCCACCAGGAGTTATTACTGAGTGCAGAGCCAGGAGTAACCCTGAGAACCACCAGGTGTGATCCAAAAACAAAATAAAAACCAAACCTAAATAAAAATACATGGTTTATCCATGGGTCCTCATAACTATGATTTCTGCTACCAGAGATTAAAAAATTGTAGGGGAAAGAAAACCACAACAAAGGAAGCTCTGTTTATTCAATCAATTATTTATCTTTGTTTTGGGGCCACACCCAACTGGGTTCAGTCCAGGGCTTAATCCTGGCTCTGAGCCCAGGGATTGGTCCTGACAGTATATGGGGAACACAAGGGTGCCAGGCATTGAATCGCGATGGCCACGTGCATGGCAAGTGCCTTGACCACTGGGCTATCTTTCCGGCCCCATCTGAGCTCTGTTTAAAGGATCGGTGCCTCCCCTTCCAAAGCATCAACCTGAGGCTCTGCAAAGCTGAAAGGTTTGGGGCGCGTGGTCCACCTTGTCCTCCGATTCCTCCCACCTAAGGGAACCCCCACGGGTGCAGGGCAACAGGTGGCTGGGCCCGGACACCCCGTACCTTGATGACAGCCTTCCCCGTGACGTTGGCCACCAGGAAGTTCATGGCGATGTCTTCGCAGTTCATGTGAGCGTCCACCCAGTTCTTGATGTCCCCGGGCATTTTGTAGGTGTAGAGGTAATTGAAATACTGTCGGGGGAGACAAAAAGGAGTGTCAAGGGGGCAGTCCCTTCCTTGTGCCGCCAAGAAAAAGGCACCACCCAGGCCATGCCTGGAAATGAGGGTCCTCTCCGACGATGGATCCCAGGCAATGTCCACCAGGCAGGTGAAGGAAGCAGGTGCTGTTAGCAGGTGCTTCTGTTCCAGAGACTTCGCTCCTGGAGTGCTGCTGTTCTCTTAGACACCGCTAGTTATAAGGAGATGTAGAGCCAGGAGCCCCTGCAGGAGGCAGCTACTGGACTGATGACAGTGCAGCAGGTGACATCAACCTGTCTAGACACACTCTGAATCTTCCTTCTCTTTTCCTTTCTTTTTATTTATTTATTTTTTGGCTGGGGGGGGGGGGAAGCCCACACCAGGCAGTGCTCAGGGCTGACTCCTGGCTCTGTGCTCAGGGATCACTCCTGGCTGGGCTCGGAGAACCAAGTATGGTGCCAGGGATCGGACCCAGGTCATTCAAGTGCAAGGCCAAGCAGCCTACCCACTCTACTATCTCCCCAGCCCCTGCTGTGACTGTCTCTTAACTACATAAGGATGTGCTGGTCACCTTGAGGTGCATCCTGTTTTCATAGACTGCAAGTAGAAACATTCAAAATGGATGGATAGCACAGTGGGTAGGGCGTCTGCCTTGCATGCGGCCGACCCGGGCTTGATTCCCAGGATCCCGTATGGTTCCCCCTGAGCACCGCCAGGAGTTAATTCTTTTTTTTTTTTTAAATGAACAAAATTTAAGTGTTTATTGTAGTTTTTCTTATTATGGCACAGAAAAGAACTTCTTTTTATTATAGCTGCCTTTTGAGTATCATCACTGGAATAAGACACTTTACTGTCTGTTTCTTTCTCTCTCTCTCTCTCTCTCTCTCTCTCTGCTGTAAACTACCCTCATACTCCAGCTTATATGCACAGAGAATAGTTGCAGAAGAGGCAAATTGAGTAAAAAAATCAATATAATGATCTTGCTGAATAACTAACTTTCTCTCATGTAGCCTTTAATTTTTTTTCTTTTCTTTTTTTTTTAATTTTTATTTTTTTAAAAATTTTATCACCATGTGGAAAGTTACAGAGTTCTCAGGTTTATGTCTCAGTTATACCGTATTCAAACACCATCCCTTCACCAGTGCCCATATTCCACCACCAAAATCCTCGGTATACCCCCCGCCCCCCACCCCAACTGTATAACTGATGAACCTCACTTTATTTTCTCTTCACCTTGATTACGTTCCATATTTCAACACAAAAGGAGTTAATTCTTAAGTGCACGAGCCAGGAGTAACCCCTGTGCATCTCTGGGTGTGACCCAAAAAGCAATAAACAAACAAATAAATAAATAAATAGATGGGCTGACACTATCAAAATGTGTATGTGTGTATGTGTGCGTGCATGCATGCACTCACACACGTACATTGCTGGGGATTAATCCCAGGATCTCACACATGTGAGGAGTACAGTTTGCCTCCATGCCATATCCCCAGGCCACAGGCAGTTTTTAGTTTAATTTTTTTTTCTTTTTGGGTCACACCCAGCAATGCACAGGGGTCACTCCTGACTCTGCACTCAGGAACCACCCCTGGCTGTGCTCAGGGGACCATATGGGATGCTGGGAATCGAACCTGGGTGGGCCGCGTGCAAGGCAAATGCCCTACCCGCTGTGCTATTGCTCCAGCCCCAGTTTTTAGTTTAATTTGATTGTTTTTTTTGGGGGGGAAGGGGCGCTGACAGGGCCACACCCAGCTGTGCTCAGGGCTTACACCTGACTGTGTGCTCAGAAATCACTCACGATGGGCTAGGGGGACCATACGTGGTGCCGGGGATTGGCCAGAACCCAGACTGGCCACGTGCAAGGCCAATACCCTACCTGCTCTGCTATCCCTCTGGCCCTTTAATCTCACCAAAATACTGAGTCAAAACCATAAAGGAAAAAATATCGGAAAAGAAGAACAAGAGGCTAAGAAATACACAAAAGGGATTTCTACCTCACTAGTAATCAAATCCAAGTAAAAACAATTTAGATGCACGTGAGTGTATCAAAATAACTTGATTTTTAAAAAACACACTTCCTAGAAGTATATGGTAAGACAGTTTTATATTTTTATTGGTGGGAGTATAAAATGACATAACCAACACTGAAGACCACAGACAAATGTGTGTATCTTAAAATCTTCCCAGAATGTGTATCTCTTCTGGTAACAATTCTACCTCTAAGAACCTGAAGCTATGAAAAACAATCTTCACTAGTTACACCTTAGATATTAAACATTACCTAAGTAGCAAAAACAATTAGACGTAACCTAAATACCCAAGGATTACAAAGGATTTATGAAATATCAATACAGTGTCATCCTAATAATTATGTTGTAAATTGTCAATGAAAAATGTTCACGGGCTGAGAAAATAAGCTTACAGCATATGACAAAAGCAGGCTGACAACACTGACAGCTGTGAGTGTGAACAAAAATTTATTAAAGGGAAATTGGAAAAAATATCAGAACAATAAACTATTTCTAAGTGATGGGGAAAGTTACTTTTTTTAATCAACTAAAATGTCATGGATGTTCCTACATTTTCTATTATGATTATGTATTATTTTATGATCAGAAAGTTTTTCTTTTTTTTTAAATATAAGATGGGGCTGGAGCAATAGCACAGCGGGTGGGGCATTTGCCTTGCACGCAGCTGACCAGGGTTCGATTCCCAGCATCCCATATGGTCCCCTGAGCACTGCCAGGAGTTAACTCCTAAGTGCATGAGCCAGGAGTAACCCCTTTGCATCTCCAGGTGTGACCCAAAGCCAAAAAAAAAAAAAAAAAAGCTTCATCCTGTGTGCTCCAGGATCATTCCCAGCCCGTATCCCCCCTCCCCCCTCCCCACCTCCCCCTTGCATCCCCTATACCTTGTGATAAAAAGCTGCTCCTGTAAGCACCATGGACACCTCGTTGGTCCATTCCGACTCATACTTCCACTTGTTCATCTCGTGGTCCCAGAGATGCAGACGGCCTGGGTAACCCACCAGGCGGTCCGGAAACTCCCGCCAGACCTGTGGACAGAGACGCGGCAGCCGTCACGGGCAGGCTCAGACAGCCAGCCACGGAGCAGAGAGCCGGAACCCAGGTCACAAGCTCGGGGGGAGGTCAGGGGGCTTCTGAAGATGCTCAACCAAGCTGGCGTGTGCCCCCTCCACGGGTTCTTCATGGCAGCTCTCATCTCCAAACCCAGCCCTTGCTTGCACACTTGGAAACGTCAAGCAAGGTGGAGTCATTTTGTATGTGCTGAGCTGGACCACGGTTCGTGGATACGATTTGTGAATCAGCGCATTCTTCATGAACGCACTGACGCTGAACCAAGAGGGACCTGGCAACGCCACGTCCTGGTTTCTGTGACCCTTCCCTGGCTGTGAGCTCCGACAGAGCTGTTTGGAGACAGTAATCAGAGTCTCTCCTGAGCACACACCCATCCCTGTCGCTGGCTGGAAGCCTAAGACAGAGAGAATCTGCCTGATGCTGTAAACCGTAACAGATGGAGAACAAAGCCTTGCTTTCCTTCTTTGGGAAATAAGGCAGTAGGCAAGCTTCCGCAGGGTGGAAGGGTACCTATCCACGGGGTTGCGGAGAGGCGGGAGGCGGGGAAAGGGTTCCCACCCTTTACCCCATGTATTTCTAAGATTTAACTTTTCAAGGACAGGAAGTAGGTACCATTAACATACCTCGACACTCTGCCAGCTGTTCCTTGGGCTACTTCTCAGCATCCCCCATCCTTTACCAGCCTCTACACTACTACAGGCTAGAGCGATAGCATGGCGGGTAGGGCGTTTGCCTTGCACGCAGCTGACCCAGGTTTGATTCCTCCGTCCCTCTTGGAGAGCCCGGCAAGCTACCAAGAGTATCCCTCCCGCACGGCAGAGCCTGGCAAGCTACCCGTGGCGTATTCTATATGCCAAAAACAGTAACAACACCACGTCTCACAATGGAGGTGTTACTGGTGCCCGCTCGAGCAAATCGATGACCAACAGGACGACAGTGACAGTGACACTACAGTCCCTGGCCCTTGTGGCCCCACTTTTTCTCTAAACTAAGTAATCTCAGCTCGTTTCAGCCGCTTTCAATACCTCCCACAGACTTCTATGTGGAGGCTTGGCCTGGAACATTCCTGAGATAACCAACAACTTCCTGAATATCCCCCTGCTGGGTCTCAAACTGACGGCATCCGACCGACCGACGCTGCTTCTTGGACACGCGCCTTCACCTTCGTATCCAAGCAAGGCCCTTCTCTCAAGGATCTCTGTCTCAGTCCCCAAACGCTCAAGCCTCGAAGCCAGGCGGCCTGTCCCCCGCCCCTTCCTTCCGCCTTCCCCCACCCGCTCCGTTCACAAGTCCTGCGGCCCCAGTACGACCTCCCACCTTCCCTGCCATTGCTCTGGCACCCACCGCTTCATGTCTCACCTCAGGGGCTGCACCCGGCTTGGAATTCAGACATGTGAACCCGGGCCAGGCCCCAGCCCCTGAAATGCTGGTCCCAAAACACTACTAGCTCCCGCTTCTGAGCTCAAATGCTTCACCTCGTCCCAGGAGGCCTTTTCCGACCCGCCCCTCCAGGGGAAACTGCACCCCGGCCCGTCCTCAGCCCAGGCGTGTCTTCAGCCCAGTGTCAGCAGTGGACGCTGGTCGGGGCCGGGGCTCCTTCTGGATTCATCGCCTGCCTCTCTCCCAGGGGACCCACGCTCGGGAAGAACTGAACCCGTATCGTCTCCGTGCTCTCCCAAGTGGGAGGTGCTCCCCATGCTGAGATGGCCCCGGACACAGGGTCAGGACACAGGGTAGGGACACCGGGCCCGGACACAGGGCCAGGACACAGGGTAGGGACACTGGGCCCAGACACAGGGCCAGGACACAGGGTAAGGACACAGGGTCAGGACATAGGGTAGAACACCGGGCCCGGACACAGGGCCAGGACACAGGGTAGGGACACCAGGCCCAGACACAGGGTTAGGACACAGGACCAGGACATAGGGTAGGGACACCGGGCCTGGACACAGGGCCAGGACACAGGGTAGGGACACTGGGTAGGGACACTGGGCCTGGACACAAGGCCCGGACACAGGGTCAGGACACAGGGTAGGGACACAGGGTCAGGACACAGGGTAGGGACACTGGGCCTGGACACAGGGTAGGGACACAGGGTCAGGACACAGAGTAGGGACACAGGGTCAGGACACAGGGTAGGGACACTGGGCCTGGACACAGGGATGGACATAGGCTCTGGGCGAGAGGACGGAAGCCCGGAGCCCTAAGCTCTGCAAGGATGGAGGCTGCAGTGTCCACCGTGTGCTGCCGCTGTGGACGCCACAGCAGGAACCCTGGACGCTGTACCCCGGCAGACACTAGTGCTTACTCGTGCATGTACTTCACCTCTAAGGCACCAGAGGGGATGACTGCCGGCTGAGAGGGCCCGAAGCGGCAGGAGCCGGGGAGAGCCCTAACTTCCCGGGGGGCGCCCCAGTCAGAGGCCCGGCCTGCTTCCTTTCCTCAGCACCAAACACTGGTGTCAGGCTCCCCCCACTGCCCCCGACCGCCAATGGCACCACCAGCATGGTGCTAGAGAGGAGAGGCCCCAAATTAAAGGGGCTCCCAATGGCACACACCATCCCCCCAGCTCTGCCACTGCAAACGGCTGGGACAAAAGAGGGGGGGTCTGGAGGGCTCCTGCTGTGCCCACTCCATCCCGGGGATGGGCCAGGTGGCGGGGTGGTCCCTTTTGGGGGGGGAGACAGGTCCTCCATCCTGTGGGCATCTGGTGAAAGTCCCCCTTCCTTGGGGAGTCCTTGGCTTTCCTGGGGTCTCGTGTGGGAGGGTCCAAGTTCCCGGCCAGCGGCAGCCAGCCCCTCGCCAACGTGGCCCTCTGCCTGTCCGTGACTCGGGTCTCCTCTTGGTCCCTTCTCCAGACACTGGGGTGCACGGGGAGAGGGGAGGGCCCAGCTGCCCAGAGCAGCCAAGGTGTCCTGCACTCTGGGTTCCCTTGGAGCCGACCTTCCACAAGTGCCCCATGCCCACGCCCCTCCCCGCCAGCCACTCTCCCCCCCGCCCCCCACCCAATGCCCCGCCCGGCGGCCCCATTTCAAGGCAGCTGGATACAATCAGGAGACCAGTCCTTGTCACTTCATCTATAACTGCTGCCGACTACAGGATCAAAACGGAGGGGCACGGCGCGGGCCGGGCCTCTAATCGCACCCCAGCCCAGTCCATTAGGCGCCCAGAGACGCATGTTCCCGGCCCGCTGAGCAAAGACTGGCTGCCCACCTTCCCCCCACCCCCAGCTCTCCCCCACCCCTCCTCAGGGCGCCCCACACCTCTGCCAGAATCCATCTTTCTCCCTCTACCTTCGGAAAGTGCTGGAGCAGCTGGGGGGAGGCGGGGTGGTGATCACTAGCAGGCACCCCACCCCCCATCACCCCTGCCGGGCGGGCTGTGAGCATCTGAGGTCTGAGATGCTGTGGGCAGGGGTGCAGAGCGGGGGGGGGTGTGGGGGCAGCCCGTCCTCACTGCCTGCCCACCCCACTCATGCTCCGGATGTGGCTCCTCCTCGATATTCTAATCCCACGCCGTCTCCGCAGACAGGGGCCGGGGGGCTCAGCGGGCTGGGGACTGGGCAGTGACCGGGGAGGAGCCCCGAGCGAGCGAGCAGTCATCTGGCTGGCCCCTCGTCCTGGGGCTTCTCACTGCCCTCCAACTGCGCCCCGCCGTTCTCTCTGTTCCCGCTCGCCAGCCCTCGCCCTGATCGCAGGGGTGGTCCCGGCGCTGTGTGCCCCCAAGCTGAGCTCGCCTGGCTGTCTGGGGAGTCAGCCCCCCTCGGCCCCTTCCTCCCTTCCTCCCCTCTCCCGAGGGCTCTGATCCCACAATGGTCGATCCCTCTTCTACCTTGGTTTAAAAGGCTGAGCTGACCGCCCCCCCACCCCCCGAAGAGAGGAAGGGCAGCCCAGCCCGGCTCCGGGTCCAGGTGGGTTCGGGGCCCAGAAAGGAGGGGCCGGGCTCGGTGGCCGCTGGCTGTCCTAGAAGCCCAAGATCTCCTCCTTCCTCACCAGCTGTCCCATGGCCACTAACCCCTCAGCTGTGACCGGCGGCAAGGCGGGAGTTTCTCAGGCCTGTGCCAGGCCTGGTTCGGTGTAGCAGGAAATGCCAAGCGTCGGGCGCGGGGTACCAAAAAGGGCTCCCGAGGCGCGGCTGGGGTGCTCGCGCTGTTCTCAAGAGGCCGAGGGAGCACGTTTTTCGACTCTGGGCGTGTGCTAACCGCAGGCAGCGCCAGGAAGGAGGGGGGTGAACAGGGGGAGGGAAGGGAAGGTGCAACAACAGGTGGTTCCCATCTGGAAGGTTCCAGCTCTGACACCTTCCGAGGGGCGCCCCGAGTCACCCCACAGCCAAAGGCTCCTTCAGGGAGAGGCGCCCCGTGGTTGGGGCGTCCAGCCATGCCCCAGGGTCGTCTAATCCACGGGCCACCCCCTCCCCTCCCCCCGTGGGTCTCTGCCGACCTCGCCGGGAGCCCAGTGACTGTGTGTGTGTGTGTGTGTGTGTGTGTGTGTGCGCCCCCGTGGGAGCCAGGGCTCTGCGCGGGGCTCGGCCCGGCCGGGGGTGACCCTTCTCCCCCGCAGGCGCGTCCAGCGCGAGGCCCAGATGGGAACGGGGCGGCTGGCCCGGGGCCAGCAGCTCGCGGTTTTGCGCAGAGGAGGCAATCTCTGGGCTCCCCTCTCAGGCCTCTGGAACAAAGCTCACCTTGAAGACGTGGAATTTCCTGAGCTGAAGTGGGATGCGGGTTCAATTTTAGCTCAAGGTTTAAAAAAAAAAAAGTTTCCCCCCCCTCCCCTGCTTCTCGAACTGGTCCTTGGCTGTTTCTGTCAAGGGGCTATTGTGGGAGAGGCCAAGCGCCTTCCCCCACCTTCCCCCTTCGCCCCCCACATACGATGCCATGGAGCTAGGCATCCGGAGCTAGGCGCCCCCACGGCCGCCCCGAGGGGCTCCCGAGAGCTGGCCCGTCCTGAGGAACAGGCCTCCATGCTGCGTTCCGTGCTGAGCTGACCCGTGAGGTCACGCCCGTCTGCCTGAGGAGCCCCTCCAAGCCCACTGGGGGCTCTGCTTACAGGACACCGAATAGGAAAACCATAGCCGGGGACCTCCTGGGTCTTGGGGATCAACCCCCCCGCCCCAGGCTCCGGACGGCCCAGGGGCTTGAAAGCGTCTTGGTGCAAGAAGGCAAGCACTCCACCATTCTCTCTCTCTCTCTCTCTCTGTTTTTGTGTGTGTTTTTGGGGGGACCCACCCAGCAGTGCTCAGGGCTCACTTCTGGCTCTGTGCTCGGGGAACCAGCCCTGGTGGTGCCCAGGTTTGGACCCGGGTCAGCAGTGCGCACGGCAAGCGCCCTCGCTGCTTCCCTGTCGGTCTGGCCCTCCTTCCCCATCCGGCTTCCGGCCGGGCCGGGCCGGGCGCAGGGAGGAAGTTGGGGCGGGCTGGGCCTTGGCGGACGGGGCGCGTGAGCCAGGCTTCCGCTGCCTGCTGGCCACTGCCCCGAAGAAGGTGGGTCCAAACCCGGGCCAGGTGAGGGAGCCGAGATGGCTCTTGCATGAAGGGTGCAAATCCTGTGCTGTGATTTCCCTCGCACCCTTCATGTAAGACGGCTTCCCGGGGACTGTCTAGGGGGCGTCTCGGATTCTAGACGGCACCTCACCTCCTCCCTCTGCCCATCTCCTCCCCGCCGCAGAACTCCCGACTGGGACAAGTCTGGGGACAAGGCGGTGAGACAGCGGGACACGCCCGGGGGGGCGGGGGTGGTGGTGGGTGGGGGTGGGGGACAAAGTGGGAAAGGACGAGACCCCCTTCTCACTGCCATCTGTCCCTCGCCTTCTAAAAGCTGAAGTAACGGGGTTTCTACTCCCCGCCCCTCCGGGCAAGGGAGGCTGCACCCGCAGCTCTGGGAAGGACTCCCCTGCCCCCCAACAAACTGCACCCCACCCCACCCCCGCCGTCCACGCCTCCTCAGCTGTGAGGCCACTGGGGTGAGCCCCCCCTGTACCACCCCCACACACACAGGCCGTCGGCTCCGCCTGCAAGGCTGGGGGCCCCGAAGGGAAGACAAGCAAAGAGCAGCTGAAGGAAAGATTAGCCTCGGCCACCATGTCTTCGGGAGGCCACGAGTCTCGTGGGAGATAATAAAAAAGGGCCGGAGAGACGGGAGTCGGAGCGGGCCGGGGGGGGCGGGGGGGGGGCGCCGGGCAGGGGTCAGGAGCAGGGCGCGGGGCTCTTCGCTGTGAGTCCTCGAGACCCACGGAACACGAGGCCGCTTTTATTTCTGTCACCCTAGCCTCCGAGGGGGGCTACCGGGGAAGTGGCGGGTAGGGAGGTGGGCTGGGAGGGAAAAGAAAAAAGAAAAAAAGGAGAATGGTGACCCGGTGCAGAGCCACACCTCTACAAATGCGGCCGAGCGGAGACCGAGGCCTTGGGCCTTCTGGCAAAGGGCCACAGAGGAACCTGCAGATGCTCGTGCGGGCTTCGGTGAGGCCCCACTGGAGTGACCGCGGACCACGGGCAGGAGTCGTTGTCTGGTGGGACGGCGGATCCCCGACACGTTAGTCTGGGGCCGCGGACACACAGGAGCACTTGTCTGCTTTCGCCTCATCTCGTGGGGCCGGGCACACGCTCAGTGACGACTCGGGAAGGTGTCAAGGCCCAGACGGGGTTCCAGAATCCCATGACCTGAGTAGCTAGCCGGATGTCATGCCCCGGAGTTCGACCCTGACCTCTCCCGGTGAAGGGGCCCGGCTGCAAAGGGAGGGGGTGCTTCCAAATCCCTTATCTGTTTCCTCGCTGCCTTATTATTTGAGGTGGGGGTTCGAGCCACACTCCAGCAGTGCTCGGGGGCTATTCCCGGTTCTGTGCTTAGAGGTAACTCCCCAGTGGGGCTGGCGGGGGGCAGGGGGCCCCATGTGGTACCGGGGATGGAACCAGGGTCAGCCAGATGCAAAGCTTGCCCCCTTCCCCACCCCCTCCCCCCGACCCCACGCTCTCTCTCTCTCTCTCTCTGATCCACTATTTCCAAAACTCATTTGATGTGACTGATTCACAAAAGGTCAAAACTAGAATAAAGACACACGCTGTCAAAGTTAGTTAATCCTCAGCAGCGCTGGAAAACGAACAACAAAGCCCAGAAGAGGTTCCGAACCCAGGTCCCCCAGTCCAGCCAATGCCGAGTTCTCGACAGGCTGCCCGTCCGCTGGCCTGCTCCGGTCTTACTTCAGACCTGAGCTCCAACTTCCTGCTTCATGGGCGTGTTTGCATGGAAGATGCGGGCTGAGCCCCCAGGTGTCTGCAGACAGCTGAGGACCCCCGGGCAGCGGGGAGGACACCGCAGAGAACTGGGTTCCCCTGCCTGTGTCCCTGCCCCCGGCACCTGGCCACACTGGGAAATCACAGCACAGGATCCCGGGGGTTAACAGCCGGGTGACAGCCCTGACCACACTTCCCCCCCCCCCCCGCCGCCCCCGATCCCGATGCCCCACCAGCCAGGCACCCACTTTCGCAGATCTCCCCCTCGGCCAGCCCCACCTCTGCTCTCCATTTCTACAAGGAGGCAACTTCAAGAGGGACAGAGAAATAAAAATCACTGTGTGACTCATCTGTGGAATATAAAATAACAGAGTGGGAGACTAACACCCAAGAGTTGTAGAGACAAGGACCAGGCGGTCTGCCCCACAGCTTGGAAACTGGCCTCACATGCTGGGGGAAAAGGCAGCTCAGATAGAGAAGGGAACACCAAGTAGAGGATGTTGGGAGGACCCATTCCGGTTGGAAGATGTGAGCTGAAAGTAGACTAGAGACCGAGCATGGTGGTCACTCAATATCTCTATTGCAAACTACAACACCCAAAAAGAGAGAAAACAAAGGGAAATGCCCTGCCACAGAGGCAGGGTGGGGTGGTGGGGGATGGGGTGGGGGTGGTGGGAGGGATACTGGGATCATTGGTGGAGGTGAATGGGCACTGGTGGAGGGATGGGTCAATGCTCACTGTATGAGTGAAATGCAAACACAAAAAGTTCATAAGTTTGTAACTGTACATCACAGTGATTCTCTAATAAAAAATTTTTTAAAAGTCACTGTGTGCTCCTGGAATGGCTCCTTCTTGTGTTTCTATCCATGTCGTTTCTACGTTAGTTTTGGTCTGGGGGCCACACTTGGCGCAGAAAGAGGAGGTGGGGAGGGACCTTTCCTCGGCCAACCACCCGTGAACATGCAGAAGCCACACGCTGGGCCACATGGGGACGGACAAAGCCTGGTGCCTCCTTTTTTGGGGGACAGAGGGGACCCCTGGCCCCCTCAGCCTCTGCCCGATGCCCTGTTCAAGGGCTGGGTCAACAGATTCCGTGCTGCTTGTGTCAACGGGCCCTGTGGGGAAGTGTCACTTGCCCCTGATCCCGACCGGCCGCCTCTCCACGCCATCAGCTGTTCTGTGAGCATTCGGCACGCACATTCCATTTCCTCCCCTTAATATTTGTTTGACTCGTCCTCCAGCTGGGCCTGGGCGCTGGGGCGTGGCTCAGCGAGGTCGACCCTCACGGTGGCGGCGTCCTCTCTGGTGGTGGGGAGGTGGTGGGGGTGCTCCGCAGCTCGGATCCACTTTCGGCGGTGCTGGCTGGCGGGGCAGCCCCCAAGGGCGACTCTCCTCTGGGACTCGGGGTCTCGAGGTGTAAATCAGATCAAGCTGGGCCCGGGATGGTCCACCAGTGGCGCACAGGGAGCCACGGGAGTGGGGTGTCTCTTGGGAAGGATATCCCACCACACACACACACACACACACACACACACAGAGAGAGAGAGAGAGAGAGCTTTCCTGCATGCAGAGAGGAGGCCCTGGTCCTCTCTCCTGGGGACCAGGTGACCAGGTGTCTGGACCGTCTGGACTGCTTCAGAAGGCGGTGGTGGCAGTGGGACAGAAATGGGCAGGCATCCTTTCCCACGTGCCACGGGGTGGCCAGGGTCAGGGCACGGTAGGCGGCAGCACTGGCACTCACAGGAAGGATGCCAACCAGCCTCCTCAGAGGCTCCGGGCAGAGGGCAGGGCCAGGCGAGTCCCCTTGGCCACCCACCCCGGGGTGCAGGAGGAGGGCTGGGAGGGGAAAGCCAGGCAGGAAGGAGGGGTGCAGCTGTCCCCAGAGGTGCAGACAACCGCTCTGGCAGGAAGGCCCTCTGCCTGGGCCACTCCGTGTTAACAGGTCGGGTCCCCCTGGATTCTGAGCTGCGTGGCGGCCTGCCTGCTGCTTCTCCAGGCGCGTCTGGTGACGTGAGGGCTGCGTCTGAGGACTCCTCGCCGACACTCACTCCGATGTCAGCAGCTCATCCTGCGAACCCTTGGCTCTGAGCCCCTGCCTGTCTCCTTCAGCAGACCTCCTGCCCCGCCCCCCCCCAAACACACCTGCTGACACCTCACTTCACCCACCCAGGGGCCCCATTCCCATCTAAACCAATCTACCTTCCCGTGAACCCCAACCAGCCCCCACCCTGTGCTGCCAGTCTGTCCGGGGCTCCCCCCCCACCCTGAACACCACACCCTCCCCTCCCACCTCCTCCTTCCTCTGGGTGCTTTGCTCATGCTGGTTTCAGGCTCCCAAAAATATACAGGCTGGACTCCCAGAGATGCTCAGACACCATGTACTGGGCCCTTCCTCGGGTGGCTGTCCACCGAGTTAACACAGATAAGCTTTCACAATGGACCCATCCCCCTGCCCCCCCCCAGTCAGAGGAGGGGCAGCAGCTGAGCCGGGAGCACCCCGTCATCCCAGCCCCAGCACAAGCGCCAACTTTATCACCAGTGCCGCTGGCCAAGAGAGCAGCTCCTCTCAGGTGAAAAATGTTCGACACTTAAGGGCTCCTAATAATTTTTATGGCTAAAAATGAGGATCAAAGCAGGAGAGGGAAAATAAATTCACGGGTCTGTGCCTTCAGCCAAGAGCCGCGGGCCCACTTTCCGCCACATGTTGGAAGCTGGCTGGGGAGGGCGGGGGGGGGGGGGGGGGGGTGGAGGGGGAGGGGCGGCGGGGCGGCTGCAGTGGGTTTCCGGGCTCCCTGAGTCTGAAATAAAAGATGTGGACAGACAGGCGTAGGGGGTGGGGAGGCGAGGTGGGGGCGGGAGGGGGAGCAGAATCAAACACGCGAGTAACACTATCCGCAGCTACTGTTCCCCCAGGAGTTCCCTGCAAATGAGTATCAAGAACTCAATAGATACTTTGCCTTGTAAGATACATAAACAGATAAATAAATTATCCCAGGCGGGCCGGAGAAGTGTTTCCACATCTGGTAGCAGCTTGTCAAACAAGTCAGAAACACACGGGGCCACGGAGGAACAGCCTCGAGCTCCTGACTTCAGGGGGCCAGAGGTGGGGGGAACGAACATCACACTTCCCAGCGCCCTCTGCCTCCGACACGGACCCTGAACGCCCCCCCCACCCAACACACACGCACGCATGCACGCACGCACGCACACACGCACGCATGCACGCACACACGCACGCATGCACGCACACACGCACGCATGCACGCACGCACACACGCATGCATGCATGCACGCACACACGCACGCATGCACGCACGCACTCGCGCGCCCCAGCCCCCCAGCCAAGTGGCTGCTGTGACACCTTCCAGTAGAGGAAAGAATCGGACCCAGTATTGAGCCTCGTACCCAAAGCCCCGTGGGCTCCGATCACAGACGCTGTAAGAAGACCTTCCGACGGGGTCCGGCTCCACCCGCCCCAGAATCTGCTGCGGTTCTGCCAGCAGTTAAGACGGGGACGGCCGGGCTGATCCCAAGGCCCCCCGACGCCCTAGCACTTTCTCAGAGCGGCCTCCCAGTGGGGACCCGGGGGTGTGAATGGAGCCACGCCAGCAGAGGAGGGGACGGCGCGTGGCCCACTCGTGTTCCACCTGGACAAAGGCTGTGGCTCCCATCTCCGGGGTGCGGGAGCCCTGAGCCGCTGCTGGATGACCCCCTGGGCAAGCCCACAAATCGGAGGTGGCCACGGTCTTCCCCCCCCCCCCCACCCTGCTCTGTGCTGCGCCCGTTCGGCAAGCCACAGAGCCCGCTGCCCTTATACACTCAGCCCCTGCAAACTCATGCAAACGAATGCAACCAGCTCACAAAGGCAAAACCCTGGGAAACAGGGATGCAGGGACCCCCTCCCCTGTCCTCCAGTTTGAAAACAGGCTGCAACTCCCCAGCACAGACCCCAGCAGAACCCCGATCCAGTTCAGCCCTGGCTCCCCAAACACAGCAACTTCAACTCAAGGGAAAACAGCAACTTCAACTCAAGCAAGTCCAAGGAAGAATAAGTTAATCCAGAAAAAAAAAAAAAAAGGATCAGTCTGCTAGATGTACCACAAACAGACTCTAAAGAAAAATAGAGGGGCTGGAGCGATAGAACAGCAGGTAGGGCGTTTGCCTTGCATGCAGTCAGTCAACCTGGGTTCGATTCCCAGCATCCCATATGGTCCCCTGAGCACCACCAGGTATGATTCCTGAGTGCAGAGCCAGGAGTCGGCCCTGAGCATCACTGGTTGTGACCCAAAAAGCCAAAGAAAAAAAAATAATAATGGACAAATATCAAAAGCTGACAGCTGGAGAGACAGGGAGGCGTGAAGGCACCTCTGCCTTACACGCAGCCGACCCAAGTTCGAACCCCAGCACTGCACAGGGCTCCCCACCAGGAGTGGTCCCTGAGCACTGCGCCAGGAGGAAGTCTTCAGCATCATCAGTGTGCCCCCGTCAAAATGTCAAAGTCTGAGTCTTTAAAAAGACTGTGACCCCAGTAAGCCTCTAACTAGACTGAGAAAGGAAAGCGAAGGGGAAACCCCCCCACCACCACTAACAGGAATGGGAAACAAAACAGCCCATCATTCCAAATCCTGTAAACGCTCAAGGAGAATAAGACACTACCAATAAATGACTTCATAACGATAAGTTCTACCATTTTAGAAACTTCACTTAAACACCGCGGTTTACCAAGTTGTCCATCGGAGAGTTGTTTCAGGCACTCAATGTGCCAACCCCAATCCCACCACCAGTGGAACCTTCCCTCCCACCCTCCGCCAACGTCCCCAGTCCCCACCCCACAAGCCTTCCTCCTTAGCAGGCACAAAAATAATTGGCTTTATATCGCTTGTCACAACAAAATGTCAAATGGAATTACCAAAAAATAATTCCATAAAAGAAAAGTCTGTGAAAATCGCCGCAACTCACAGGGGTGTTGTGGGAAGTCCGTGTCTGGGGGTTTACTGAGCTGTGCTGGTGTTGCTGAGTCCTCTGTGCCACTGTTTTCGCTTACTGAGCTCAGCGGGCTTCTATGCTGCTTTTCCTATCCCATTTGCTCTGCTCCTACCGGGCTGTCATTAGTACAGAATTAGCAGGTGTCGCCTATGTGGCCGCATGCTCCAGGAGGTGGGGAACTGAGACCCTCGGTGACCCCCTCCCCAGTGTCTCGTCCAGATTAGTTGGAAAGCTGTGATGCTGGGCCATTTACTTGCTGGAGGAGGGTGGGTGTGGGTGGGGCTTCTGGGGCTCCCAGCAGTACAGGGGGTATGTGTGTGTGTTGGGGCGGAGGGGGGGGGGTCTGCCCAGTCCCCCTCCGAGAAGGCCCCGGAGTTCTCAGCCAGGCTTCGTTGGTATGACATTGCTTCCAAAACTGACAATTTTAAAACTAACAGGTTCATCAAAAACAATGAACACAACGAAACTGGCGTGAGGGTGGGAAAGCCTGAGATGGCAGAGGAGCCCCGCCAGAAACAGGGTGTGGGGCTGGAGCGACAGCGCAGTGGGTAGGGCGTCTGCCTTGCACTCGGCGACCTAAGTTTGATCCCCAGCATCCCATAGGGTCCCCCGAGCACCGCCGGGAGTAATTCCTGAGCACAGAGCCAGGAGTAATCCCTGAGCATTGCCAGGTGTGACCCCCCCCCAAAAAAAAAAGAAACAGAGTGCATGCTGAGAGCAAAAGGGTGTGGAGCAGGGCAGGGCAGGGCATGGGACACAGGATCTACCCTGGCCTCAGCTCCAGTGCCACGCTATCAGGTGGGGACTGGAGGAGCAGCTCAGGGGGCCCTTCTTCTGTCAGCTCAGCCACCAAGGGCGGGGGCTCTGCCGTCCCACTTTCCACTGGGCAGAACAGCTGCTACAACAAATTCCATTTATATGACTCTCATCCCTGGACACAACTCCTTCTTTGGACATGGAAGGTTTGCTCAACTTTCCCCGAGTCTGGGAGGTAAATGTTCTTTGACCCATGCTGCCATTTTCCCCCCCCACATCCCTTCCTATTTTTTCTTTACATTCTGCTTTCTCTTCTGCAACTCTGGTGCTGGGCTAAGGCTCAGTTATGGGGCTACAAGCCCTGAAGGCTGGGGCTTTTATTTTTCTTTCTCTAGTTTCTCTCTGTGGCCCAGATGGGATCATTCCTTAACTGGCTTATTCTCGAGCTCACATTATTCCCCGACTCTCTCCACTGTTCCAGTAGCTTGCCCGATAAATGCCTACTTTCCATCTCGGCCACTGTAATTTTCAGTTCTGAAAATCTCCGCTTGGTTTTTCTTGACCTCTTCTGGTTTCCTTGGGGTTTTTGTTGTCTCTTGTTTTTGCGGTGACTTATTTTGTTTTCCACGTCTTTGAACGGTGCTCATAATTACTTAAGGATTTTTTTTGGGGGGGATGATGGCTGGTTTAAAATCCTTGTCAAGTAATTCCAACCTCTGTCATCTTGAAGCTGGCAGCTGTTGATTATCCTTTCTCAAGGAGGCTGCAATTTTCCCTGTTCCTGGGGATCGTGGACCTTCTTCCCCTCGAGACGCTGCCCCCGCTGACGTGCTCTATTTTAGCACGCAGTTGAGGTTCAGGATGCATGTCCCGGCCCACTCTCGGCGGGCTGTGGGCTGGAATATCGATTTAGGTTTCAAAGTCTTTCTGGCGCTATTCTGGTCTGGTCTGCCGGACTCGTGTGCTCCTGGCGGTGGGGGGGGGGGAGGGTGAGCCCAGGAACCTCGGCATTATCCTACACCAGCGCTGATTTCCAACAGGAAGGCTTGGGCTCAAGCTGATTCCCACGCCAGTGACTCTGAAAGGGGAGAGTGAGGACGCCCACGACTTTAGACAAGGCGGGGGTCATTATTAAAAACCTGTTTCCAGAGCCTCGCTCAGGGATGTGGTATTATTTCCTCGCCGTCTGTGCTGGGTGAAGAGTAAATGCCACCCCGTACACCCCAGGGTACCCCCTTCACCACGACTCTCCCACCAAGACCCCTCTTTGCTGACACTTACGAAATACAGGGAGAGCCCGTGGATTTGGCCACGGTTTCCCCAGCTGGTTGGGGCCGGGCAGGCGGCTGACCCAGCACCTGCCTGGAGGCACTGGGAGGCACCAAGGGGTCCCACCCACAGTCGTGGTAAAGTGGGTTTTCCTTATTTTTCACCCCAGACACTTGTTAATCTTCCTTTGCGGGGCCGGGGATCGAACCCAGGGCCTCCCGCACACGGGTCAGTGGTCTACCTGCTGAGCCACACAGCCCGCTCCAGGGGAGCATTCCTGGTTTAAGGGGTCTCCTTTCCTCCGTGCCTGTAAATCTCGACCCCCTCTCAAGCAGGGAGGCTGAGGCACGCAGGAGGCGGAAAGAGCACCCATGGGGGTGGTGGGCATCACGGGGGGTAGGGGGGTCCTGATTCTGCCAGACCGAAGGCCTGGCCAGTTGTCCTTCCGGGCACGGAGGCGGGGAAGTAGTGGGTACTGGAATGGACTAGAAACCTAGAAACACAAGTGGACAACTTGGTCCCTGGGTCGCAGGACGCTCAGGGGACGAAGTGAGAGGAGGAACGAGAGACGGGGACGACGGTGCTGGGGGCAGGCCCGCGGCCGTCACACGCACCCAGCACGAGGGACTTAAGCGTGGCCGCTCAGTGGGCGCAGAGTGGCTAGCGGCTGCTGAGAAGCCCCCGAGTGGGCGGCCCACGGCCACCGTGAGGCTCCTGGCCACCTGAACTGGGCTTGGCCACACCGGGGCTGAGACCTCCCACGCTGCACCCTATGCCCGACGGCGGCTTCCTGCTCGGGGATTCTCACGTGCACAGGAGGAATGCCGAGAGTTCAGAGCTACGGCTGCGGGCATCCAGCATCCCCAGCACTGAGGAACACGCCAAAGACAGGACGAGGTTGGGGTTGTTAGAAGAGGCACACCTTCCTCGTCAACTCACCCCCAAGCCCTGGCAAGGCAGGCTTCCCTCCCTCCCTCCCTCCCTCCCTCCCTTGCTTCATTCCCCCCTTTCCTCCCTCCCCTCCATCCCTCCCTCTCCTCCTCCTTCCCTTTCCTCCTCCCTCCCTTCTTTCTTCCTTCCTTCCTCTCTCCTCCCTCCCTTCCTCCCTCCCTTCCTTCCTTCCTTCCTTCCTTCCTTCCTTCCTTCCTTCCTTCCTTCCTTCCTTCCTTCCTTCCTCCCTTCCTTTCTCCCTTCCTTCCTTCCTTCTTTCCTTCCTTCCTTCCTCTCTCTTCATCCCTCCCTTCATCCCTCCCTTCTTCCTCCCTCCCTTCCTTCCTCCCTCCCTCCCTCTCTTCCTTCCTTCCTTCCTTCCTTCCTTCCTTCCTTCCTTCCTTCCTTCCTTCCTTCCTTCCTTCCTCCCTCCTTCCCTCCCTCCCTCTCTTCCTTCCTTCCTTCCTTCCTTCCTTCCTTCCTTCCTTCCTTCCTTCCTTCCTCCTTCCTTCCTTCCTTCCTCCCTCTCTCCCTTCCTCCCTCCCTTCTTCCTTCCTCCCTTCTTTCCTTCCTTCCTCCCTCCCTTCTTCCTCCCTCCCTCCCTCCCTCCCTCCCTCCCTTCCTTCCTTCCTTCCTTTCTCCCTTCCTTCCTCTCTTCCTTCCTCCCTCCCTCCCTCTCTTCCTTCCTTCCTTCCTTCCTTCCTTCCTTCCTTCCTTCCTTCCTTCCTTCCTTCCTTCCTTCCTTCCTCCCTCTCTTCCTTCCTTCCTTCCTTCCTTCCTTCCTTCCTTCCTTCCTTCCTTCCTTCCTTCCTTCCTTCCTTCCTTCCTTCCTTTCTTCCTTCCTTCCTCCCTCCCTCTCTTCCTTCCTTCCTCCCTCCCTCCCTCCCTCCCTCCCTCCCTCCCTCCCTCCCTCCCTCCCTTCCTTCCTTCCTTCCTTCCTTCCTTCCTCCCTCCCTCCCTTCCTTCCTTCCTTCCTCCCTCACCTCCTTCCCCGACTCTAAAATTCCACACACAAGGACCCAATCTGGTTTGCATCTGGTTCTGCTCACCCGGCCTAACACCTCTGAGACTTATCCATGTCGTTAACATGAGTCAGCAGCTATCTGTATTGCTAAACTAGTGTTTTTCGAGGCCTAGATGGGCCACGGTTTGTTCTTCCACTCGCTGATGGTTCCTAGTTCTCAGATCTTGATAATGGAGCATAAAAACTCTAAGTCTGAGGCTTTTCTGTAGACACATGTTTCTATTTATTTCTGGAAGCGGGGTCGTATAAAAAAGGGTTCCCTCTTGCTTCATGAGGACCTGCCACACAGTTTGCACGCTGGCTGCCTCCCTCGGCAGTCGACAGTCGTGTCTAATTGCTCCACGTTCCCCACCAACAAGTGCCACCGTCTGCCTCGTCCATCCACGCTGTGCTCACCACTATCTGGTGGGGTTTATTACAGAATTGCCCCAAGTCTACGATGCCGAGGGGGTTCTCTCCAGTAGTCTGCATTTCTGTCTGTTTCTGGTCAAGCAGCTGTTTGAAACTTCTTTTCTGGTTGTTTTGTTTTGTTTTTTTTAAATCTGTTTTCTTACGGAATTGTGGCCGTTCTCTGCATATTTGGGTCACTTGTCCTGCATCATGTAGGCTCTGAAAATATTTTCTCAGTCTCTAACCTTTACGTATGCTTAGAAGTGTCTTTTGAAGTCTTACTGACATTGGTGAAAGTCCAGTGGATCCGCTTTGGCTTCTTTTTTGTTTGTGTCGTGGACCCACACTGGCAAGTACTCGGCACTTACTCCTGGCTCTGCCCTCAGGGATCACTCCTGATGGTGTTCCAGGGACTAGATGGGAGTGCGGGGGATCAAACCTGAGTCAGCTGCTTATAAGGCAAACACCCGCCCCGCTACATGACTGCTCTGGCAACATTTTCGCTTCTTTTTAAAGTCATGCTCTTCGGTCCTCGATTTAAGACTCACTGTTTGGCGTAGCTCGGGTAAACTGGGAGATGTTCCTTTGTTTCCTTTAACTGGCTCTGTAAGTCTAGTGCTGGCATTTACGACTAGGGCTGACTGGGAATTACATTTTTATATAGTGGGCAGTAAAGGTCGTGACTTGTCCCCAAATCCCTGACCTTTGACACATTCCCCAAGTGTTCCAGTCCCACCCACAGAAGAGATAGTCTGTATCCCACCGAACTGACTCTGCTGGAAACAAACGGACCAAACACGCGTGGCCCATGTGCATACGTGTGCGCTGACACCAATGCCAAGCGAGTCTTGGTGACTGTAGTTTTAGAATAACGTCACCTATTTCCTGCAACTTTAGAGAAGAAAGGGAAGAACTTAGAAAACTAGTCTTTCTAGGTCCACTGTATCTCCCTTTCAATTTTAGAACTAGCTTCTCCATTTCATCCAAAAAAAAAGAAAAGAAAATTCTGGGGTTTTGACTAGGATTGTTTTGAATGTATAGAACAATTTGGGGAGAAATTATTGTCTCTCCATTTACAAAGGTGTTCTGCAATTTCCCTCAGCGCTGTTTTATAGCTTCCTCTGAACTTAACCTGGTACATTTTTTTTTACTTATTATTAAAGATTTCAAGTATGTCTTTTCTTGATGCTACCGTAAGAGTATACATATAATTCTGGACAACTTTTTTGAAATAGAGTTGACATGTGATAAACAGAACGTGTTCCAAAGTGTCGGTTTGGGTCATGCCTTGACATCTGTGTGTGCCAGTAAAACCAAGGTCCCAGTTAAGACACTGAACCCAATCGTCCCCCTCACCCTCTACCCCAGGCCCTTGGCTGTGACACTCTGGTGGGTGCTCAGGCCCGGGGCCGCGATGACCGCCGCCACCACCCGCAGCCCTCGAGGACACCCTCCCTGACAGGGCTCATCCCTCCCGTCTGCTTTTCACCAGGCCCGGCTCTGGCACTTTCCCCGGGGGAGACCTTTCCTGGTCTCCACACTTAACCCCTGACTCCGGCCTCATCCATCAGCCGCAGCGAATGGGCAGGCGACAGGGAATGCGGCTCCCTCAAGACAGGGGGCCCCGCCCCTGCGCCCCAGACGCGGCCCAGCACGGCTGGCCGGCCCGGCCGCAGCTCTGCTTTCTGTCTGTCAGTGTCGCCGGCTTCTTCACGGCCTGATGTTTTTATGGTCGCGGGGGCCTTGCCGCGGCAGCCCGGGGAGCACTCACTCTCCTGAGGAGACAGCGATTAAGTGCTTGTTAAACGCCAGCGAGAGACGCGCTGTGTCCGGGGGGGACTCTCCTTGGGCGTTCTCAGCCGGACAGACGGGACGGGCACCGCTGCCCTCCTGGAGCGGGGGCTACCCCCACCTCGACCCTCGGGTTTTAGAGCGTGGCTTCATCACCCCCACCCTGACTCTCCTCCAACCCATATTTGGGGCACCCCTGACAGTTCCCAACTCTGGTGTCAGAGAATGACACAGAACACGGCTCGTGGCCACACCTGGAAGTGCTCAAGGTTCGCTCCTGCCGGGGCTCAGGGGACCCCAGGGGGTGCTGGGGCTCGAACCCAGGTCAGCCGCCTGCAAGGCCAGTACTTTACCCGCTGCGCTCTCTCTCTCTCTCTCTCTCTCTCTCTCTCTCTCTGTCTCTCTCTCTCTCTCTTTCTCTCTCTCTCCTCTCTCTCTCTCTCTCTCTCCGGTCTAACAGAACACGTTTCTTCCGGAAAAGAGCAGCCCGGACAAGGCCCTTAGGAACCCGGGAGGTCAAGCCCCAGCGCCGAGCCCCCTCACCTCATAGCCGAACTGCAGCTCATCCGAGGTCAACATGATGATGTCGTCATCGATGGCCAGCACGGCCTCCGTCTCGATCTCATCGTAAGGGAAGAAGCGGTTACTCAGCTTGTTCTCGGCCGTCCTCACAACTTTCAGTGGAACCCGGATTTTGGGCCAGAGAGATTCTAAACATTAAAAAAAAAAAAAGATATATATATATATTATAAACAAAACCCAACAACATGGAATTTATTACTCCTCTAACTTTCCTGAGTAGGTAACGTGGTGAAAGCATCGTCTCACAAATGAGATGAAAGAATCAACTTACATCCCCGGCTCTCATTAAATCCACATGGACAACTGTGCAACGGGAACTTCTGACAGAGGCATTTTTATCATGTTTTATATTCTCCATGCTTTTTTTTTTTTTTTTTTTGTAAAATCCTCAGTCCTTACTGCGCTGCTCAATCTCAGTCTCAGCCCGCCTTAACCAGAGCACACACCACGACCCGGAGGCCTTGATGCAACAGGACCCAAAGATCACTGAGTCCGGACCCCTCCCCACTCCTGGGCCACACTCAGAACTGCACGGCCTGCACTGAATTCCTTCTGCGTCAGGGTTCGCCCCAGCTCAGACCCGGCCTGCCACTCTGCTTGGACATGCAGTGCCCGAGTCGAGTCGTGAGTTGTAGACGGCCACACCCTGGACTCCACCACCAGTGCTCCCATCCCTCCCGTCCCAACCATCCCATGGACCGCCCATCCCCGCCGTGGCCCCCTTCCCCCAGTTCATGGGATCTGGTCTCTTGTGGCCACTTTACAGAGCAGATCTCCAATGTGTAGGTCAGATTAGGTGGGAGTTTTGGGTGCACGGGAGAAACCCCCAACTCAAGACTGGCCTTTACATTTTCTTCCTGTGATACTTTGAAATGACTGATGCCATTCCATCCTGGGTCTCCTGATTTGTTTGTTTGTTTGTTTTTGCTTTTTGGGTCACACCCGGCGATGCTCAGGGGTTACTCCTGGCTCTGCACTCAGGAATCACCCCTGGCGGCGCTCAGGGGATCATATGGGATGCTGGGAATCGAACCCGGGTCGGCCACATGCAAGGCAAACGCCCTACCCGTGGTGTTATCGCTCCAGCCCCGGGTCTCCTGATTTTTAAGAACTGTCCCATTTCACACGGCATGACTTGCGTTCTGCTTTGCGTGGATGTCCAAACGTCTTGGGAGTCTCCATGCGGCATCTGCCACAAGTGTCCCTCACATCACTGTGGGCGGATCTAGTGTTTGTGGGCACCCCCCCCACACACACACCCCTTCTGAGTTCAGAGACGGCCTCTCGCTTCGTCATCCCAATACCTGGAGAGCCCCTCGTGCCCGAGAGAGGGATGCCTGGAATTAAGGACGGGGCCCGCCCAGTCTGAATCAGCCCGGAGCCTGAAGGCTGACCCAGTGCCCGATGAAACCTCTCCGGGGAAGAGATCCTGTGAGCCTCCGATCTTTTAAATCAGTAATAACCGATGCTGATAACAGCATCACTGACGGCACCAAATCACATCCTCCGTGAATTATCTGGGGGTGGGATCAAAGGCTGGACACGAACCAGGAGGCTAGAGGGGGATGCGGACAAGTGGCTTCCTCATAGGGTAAAAACCCAGAGAGAGAGAGAGAGAGAGAGAGAGAGAGAGAGAGAGAGAGAGAGAGAGAGAGAGACGGGGGTGGGGGAGTGTGGGAAAGGTGGGCGGGGGGAGGGGGTGGTCTTTACCCAGCGACTGGCGCACGTCAGACAGTCTGGAGGTGAAATGCCATTCGATCCTCCTCTGGGGCAGAAATTATTTACAAAGTGGTATTTACAAGGCTCCGGGAGGTTAAGTAACTTGACCAGGGTTAAAGAGCCAATAAACGATAAGGCTGGTTATGTGAATCTAAATCCGCCTGAGCATCAAAGGCCGAACAGGACTTGGAGCGCAGACAGCCCACGCGTCCTTCCAGGTACGGGGCCAAACGAGGATGCACCATCCTTCATCCTTCTTCTCGTGGGCGCCCGGCTCCTCCTTCCGAGTAAACAAAAGCTCCTGCCCATAAATCTCTCGTCCACATGGGTCCCAGCCACAGATTCACGGCCGTCCCGCAAAAGGAAGGCTGACACTTCTCCAACGTCCTGGGAGCAGGACTCCCGGGTGCTCTGACAAACCGGGCAGGCCGCACCCCCAGCCCCCCCCCCCCCCGCAGGGAGGTTTTATTTTGTGTGGGACACGCACACACACACACATCTGCTGCATTAAAAATTAAAACGGAGAGGGGGGCCTCCGGCTGGAACTCAGTGGCAGCGCAGAGACCTCGGCTCCCGGCCCCACAGAAGAGCAAGAACGGCAGGGGCGGGAGGGTGAGTGCCGGGCTGTGACCCCCGTTCAAATCTCGGGCACCACATATGGTCCCTGGAGCACCACCAGGCATCAGACCCAAGCACAGAGCTAGGGAGAACCCCTAGCCACCATCGGCTGTAGCCCAACACCCTCTAGCCCGCAAAAAAAAAAAAAAAGGAGGGGGGGCGGAAGGTTTAACTCAGCCTTTAAAAAGAAAAAAGAGCCACAAGATAGCAACTACAACGACAAACAAGCAAACAAAACCCCAGTCACCTTTCCTCCCTCCCCCCCAGCCCCCTGTCATTGGGAACAACAATAAATGGAAACTAAACACATCTCAGAATACACACAGACAGATAAGGCCAGGAAAGTGCCTTGTGGAGAAGGCGGGAGTGAGCTGCAGGCAGGCTCCTGGGGGTGACGGTGGGGTGCGGAGGGGTGATATTTCCACCTCACAGGCTCTCTGCGGCAGCTCTGCTCCTCCCCCCCAGCCCCCGCCACGCCCTGGGCAGCCCTGGGTCCCCCTGAGACGCTCTGCACCTTACTGTGTGTTCGCCTGCGGGGGTCACCCTTTGAAGAAAGGACCCTCCACTAGGAGAGGTGGGACGGGAGCTCAGGGCGCTGCCCGGATCCAGGAACGGTGCCAGCAGCCAAGTGATAGCCTCTGGGGCACCAACTCACCCCAGGCACCTGGGCGTCTGTCCTCCCTCAACCGGGGTCCTTCCTCTGCCCCATGGCACAGCCATAAGCCTTGCCAGTAGAGGGTGCTGGAGGGATGCTTTGGAGAAGGGGGCTTTTTAAAATTTTTAATTTAATTTAATTTTTTTATTTTTTGGGTTTTTTTGGGTCACACCTGGCAATGCACAGGGGTTACTCCTGGCTCTGCACTCAAGAATTAACTCCTGGTGGTGCTCAGGGGACCATATGGGATGCTGGGGATCGAACCTAGATCGGCTGCGTGCAAGGCAAACGCCCTCCCTGCTGTGCTATCATCGCTCCAGCCCCTGGAGAAGGGGTTTTTTTTCCAGTTGGGGGAGGCAGAAGGTGGGGAGGGGGGTGCACACACAGCAGTTCTCAGATCTTACTCCTGCTCTGCACTGCACTCAGGGATCACTCCTGGCGGTGCTTGGGGGGGTACCCTATGGGGTGCTGGGGATCAAACCCGGGCCAGCCGTGTGCAAAGCAAGCACTCTGCCCGCTGTACCATCGCCCTGGCCCCGGCGCTCGCTGGGGGACTTTCGGCCTCACTCCCTCAGCACCTGGCCTGCAAGCAGGCAGGCTGGGCCACCCACCCACAGCGTGCTCTGCAGGTGATCAGCCCCCTGGCACCCCAGGCAGCTGTCCCGCCAGTAGCTCACCGGAGGCTCTCCCCACACAGGGGTCCATGTGGGCACCACGGAACCCCGACCAGCTCCCCAGCAGATTTGCTGACTCCCCTGGGTGCCTCTCCCGTCGGCTCTGTGGGCTGGCTTCATGCCGCCAGCCTGGGCCTGTCCCCCGCCCGGAAAGGCTACCACATAGTAGGCAGCCCCCCGGGCCAAGCTGGGCAAGGACCACTCCCCAATCTACTTCTGGGGTCGTCCTTAAGGGTTCTGCAAGCCCTCCTCACTGACGCCCGCTCCTCGACCCTCCCTGCCGCGTCTCCCAGTCCCTGCCCAGATCGGATGTGTGAGGCAGCTGAGGAGTCAGGGGGACTGTCCCCCCGGGCGCATCAGGC
This sequence comes from Sorex araneus, assembly GCF_027595985.1. Taxonomy (NCBI): domain Eukaryota; kingdom Metazoa; phylum Chordata; class Mammalia; order Eulipotyphla; family Soricidae; genus Sorex; species Sorex araneus. Next base: position 145,458,225 of record NC_073307.1, on the reverse strand, counting down.
GAGGCCATGGCCAATGGCCGGGTGGATGCGACAGCGGTATTTACTGATTTGGACTCAGAGTGGCCAAGAATGTTCTCCTGGTACAAACGGATTGAAGATGAGGCGAAACCTTGGAGGAGCAACACTGGGGCATTTCCACTCCAAAAACACTCCCCGGCACCGCATGGTCACAGGAGAGACCCGAAAGTGCTGAGCTGGGAGTAGCCCCCCAAGTATCACTAGGAGCGGCCTCAAAACCGGAAAAGAAAAAAAAAAAAAAGGCAAAGCAAGAATGCCCTGACTCAGGTCGGCCTGGACCGAGATACATCATCAAGCGAGAAATCCAACAAGTCACCCCTGAGTCTTAGGACTGCCATTCAGCCCTGGGGAACAGCTTCAAGTCCCGGATACACCTCTTACTAGCCATGTTAATTTTTGTTGTTTTATTTGGGGGAGGGGCGCAGACCCATCGGGGCTCAGGGCTCACTCCTGCCTCTGTGCTCAGGGGTCACTCCTGATGGTGCTCAGAGGAACGGAAGTGGTGCTCGGGGAGCAAATCGGGGGTCAGCTGTGTGCAAGGAAAGTACCTTCCCCACTGCTCATGAAGAACTAGGACCCACCCCCATCCCCCAAACACACACACACACACACACACACACTGAGTCCGGGGCTGGCTGGGGGGGCTCTCTAGAGCAATTAGAGCAATGCCAAGTTTGTAATGAAAATAACACAGAAGGCCAACACACGCCTACGTGAAACGTCCAGTGTGATGGCTCCCAACTGAGGCCAGAGGCCAAGGAGGGTCAGCGCTGCGTCCACCAAGTCTGAGAGCTGAAGAACAGGGGGCAGGGGCGGGGGCGGGGGGAGAGGCGGAGGGAACGCAGGGGGACGTGGCTGGCCTCCCTTCTCTGGCGGAGCACAAAACCAACGTGACGAAAGCTCGCTGGAAATTTCTATTGCCTGGTTGGAGTATTTGCTTAAATTTCAAACCAAGCAATTTAGACTTCAATGGAACCGAGAGGGGGGGAAAAATGGAATTTGGTGGGGTTGGAGAGTAAAAAAAATAAATAAATAAATAAAGGGGGAGCAGGAGTGGGGTGGTTCCCGCCTCCACTAATTCTCACAGCAGCCGACACGTTCACCGCGGTATTTATTTTAGTAAATGCGGAGAGAGTGAAAAACGTCCCTTTGCCCTCTAAGGTTTCAAAGCCCTGGATTTGGTATTTCCAAAATATATGTGTTACTAATGTCATACGTGAACAACAGTGACAACAGAAGAACAAAATCCGATGGTTATACTGGCAGGAGGCCCAGAGCGCGACGGCCCCGCTTGCCGCTGGAATGGACACCCCTCGTGGGATGAAATATGGTTCACACGCTCCCCAAACAAGCCCAGTGGCAGAGCCTGGCCCGGAAGCGTCGTCAGAGAAGAGCTGATTGGGTCTCTACGAGGGGTGGTCAGAAACGGGGTGTGCACTGCCGAGGGCTCCCGTTCCTTCCCGGAGCCTAGAAATCTCAAAAATAAAGTGGAGCCGGAGGCGGGAGCACGAGTCCAGCGGGCAGGGAGTTTGCCCTGCACAAGACTGACTCGGGTCCAATCCCCAGCATCCCATATGGTCCCCTGAGCACCACCAGGAGTAATTCCTGAGTGCAGAGCCAGGAGTAAGATCTAAGTACCACTGTGGGTGGCCCCCAAACCTAATAAATTAATAAACAGAATTTTAAAGTGAGTAAAACAAAGTCCTGGTCCTTCAATTAAACACTACTTTTCAGGTGGGTCTACTAAAATCCCCAACACCTGGCTCCCAGCCTAGCTCAGGGGTACTGCCTGGGCCGTTCAGGGAAGAGGAGGACTGCCCCCTTCTGCAGCCTGCCCGGACACGGGCCAGAAAGGAGAGACTCAAAAGCACTGGAGGGAATTCAGCTCACTTAGCCCAGAGAGGCTCGCTAAGCCCGGCTTCCCAGGAGACCCTGCGCCACCAGCCTTTAGCACCGGCAACGCTGCCCAACTCTCCCATCGGGAGTAGGCAGAGTGGGCAAGAGAGGGCAGGAGCAGGCAGAAGGGGTCAGGAGGGGGCGGGGAGGGCAGAAGGGGGCAGGAGGGGGCAGGAGGAGGCAGGAGGGGGCAGGAGCGGGTAGGAGGGGGTAGGAGAGGGCAGGAGCGGGTAGGAGAGGGCAGGAGGGGGTAGGAGGGAGTAGGGGAGAGCAGGAGAGGGAAGGAGGGGGCAGGAGTGGGCAGGAGCAGGCAGGAGGGGGCAGGAGTGGGCAGGGGGGTAGGGGAGAGCAGGAGGGGGCAGGAGTGGGCAGGAGAAAGCAGGGGAGGGCAGGAGTGGGCAGGAGCAGGCAGGAGGGGGCAGGAGAGAGCAGGAGTAGGTAGGAGGGGGCAGGAGGGGGCAGGAGTGGGCGGGGGGGTAGGGGATAGCAGGAAGGGGCAGGAGGGGGCAGGAGTGGGCAGGAGAAGGCAGGGGAGGGCAGGAGTGGGCAGGAGCAGGCAGGAGGGGACAGGAGAGAGCAGGAGTGGGCAGGAGGGGACAGGAGGGGGCAGGAGTGGGCAGGAGAAGGCAGGGGAGGGCAGGAGGGGGCAGGAGGGGGCAGGAGGAGGCAGGGGAGGGCAGGAGGGGGCAGGAAGGGGCAGGAGGGGGCAGGAGGGGGCAGGAAGGGGCAGGACGGGGCAGGAGGGGATAAGGGAGGGCAGGGGGGGCAGGGGAGGGCAGGAGCGGGCCAGAGAGGTTCTTCTACGGTGTGAGTGCGTGCAGGGGAACGTGGCGAGACTCGAGTGGGCGTAACAGAGCAGGGTCCCCGTGGCACACACAGCCTACCTCTGGGCACACCCTGCTGCCCTTGTCCCGGAAGAGAGGGACGAACCCCCCAGTTCCCTTCTGGGGTGCAGCAGCCCTGCGGCCAGGTTCCCTCCCCACTCTCTCCCTCTCCTCTGTCCCAGGAGCAGCCAGCACCTGGGCTTTCCTGTCTGCCCCTTTCTCTCTCCTGGCGAGAGTTCAGGCAGAGCGGGAGGGGACGGACTGGGCCCAGGAGAGAGGCCGTCTATCACCCGCCCCAAGAGGCGAGCCTCAGGGCCAAAGGCAGGGCCTTCACTATAAATAGCTGCCTGGCTGACCGGCCGGGCAGCGGCTCCATAAATCTACAAAGGAAGTGCACGATCCCTTCAGAGAACAGATATCCCACTAAGTTAAAGATCTTTTTAACGACGCGGCTGAAGGATTTTCTCGAGGCCCTTTTCCGACTTGTCGACCGGTCTAGAAATAACGGTCTCCCTCCGGCCCGCACTATGCCGCTAAGCAAGGGGCGCCCCATCCTGCCTTCAGTAGAACCAATTAAGAGGGAAGAGCCATTGGGGGGGGGAGGAAAGAAAAAGAAAAAAAAAAAAGCACAGATACTACTGTCAGGCAATAAACCAGGCCTTATCGGTGATAGTGGTGCACATTACAAACTTCAAACTCATTCCTCGCTCTAATCCATCAGAAACTTCCTGCCTTTAATAGCCTATAAAGGGCCGGGCCTTTGAAGTGCCCGGATTAAGATCCGTAATCGAAGCACCGAATGAGAAACTCAATGCAGGTGGAACGGGCTTCTCGGACCCTGAATCAAAAACAAATCCCCACGGCTCACACGGTCCTCGGCCCTGCGCCCCTCGGCGGACCAACGGGGTGGCCGAGGTCTGGAGGGAAGACGGCTGACGGAGGGAGGGAGGAGCGGCTGACGGGGAGCCAGCCGGGGGGCACGGCGCCGGGGCCGGGAGGCCACGCGGAGCCCAGCGCCGGGCAGCCAGACTCGAGACCGTCCTCTGTGAAGAGGCACAGGGCTGGGGGGGAGATGAGATAAGGACGGGCCAAACGGATGCCTCCGAGAGGGTGCGCCCCTGTAAACAGCCGCGCGCGGGGCGCCCAGCTCCTCTTTCCCAAGGCCGCCGGCCTTTGATCCTGCAGAGTTCTAAGCCCCCTCGTCCCTGGTGGCTTACAGTGCAGGCCAGGGGCTTGGCAGTTAAATGGGCCACCCGAGAACAGGGGTGGGATGATTGCAGGGAGACGGGGCGTGTGTGTGTGTGGGGGGGGGGGGGGGGGGTGTCCGTCTGCCTCCAAAAATGCATTAAGCGCCGACCAAACAGGACGATCCCTTGGACGTGTCTGGGGCCACCGGGCTCGTCTGCTCGCCAAGGATGCGGGTCACGGAGCCAGCCCGGAGGACGCCGGCGGAACCCGGTGCCCACACTCGGCCAGGACTGTCCCGAGGCCCCCACCCCCTCTAACCCCGCCTGCATCTTTACCTTCGGGGGGGCTTTTATTCTGGTTGTTCCACACGACCAGCAGCTTGGAGAGGCTGGGCACCTTGGACACCTCGGTGATGACCCGGAAGAGACTCTCCACGCGGTCGTAGGTGAGGACGATGGCGGTGAAGCCCTGGGACTGCGGTGGGATGAGGGGGAGCGAGAGGGGGTTGCTCACGCTGGCCCATTTCTGCAAGAGAACAGACGGACGGACGGACGTGGTCAGGGAGGAACTGCCCAGGGGTGGGGGTGGGGGGGCTACCTGCTGTCCCCAATAAGCCTGTCCGGTGCATCGGGTGGGGTCCGTGGGGAGGCGGGGAATGACCCAGCCGCTCTGACCTGACCGGCTGGGCCTTTCTCCCTCCTGGCCGTGGGGCGCCGACTCCCCCCCCCCCAAGCCTGGGGAAAGCATCTGTGAGCCAAAGCCCGAGAGAAGCCCGGGCAGCCCGACCCCTCGTTGTCCCCTGGGGTGAGAGTGGACGGAGATGGAGATGACGCCTGAGAACAGACAACGGCCAGCGAGCAGAAGCGACGTGTCACTCGGGTCTGATTTGGGTTGGGGCCTCCGGAGCCACAGTCGGGGAACTCTCGAGGCAGCTCACGGCCCCTGAGCCAACCGGGCCGGGTGCACCATGCTCGGACCCGAGAATGGGGTGCTGCCTGGGGCCAGCAGTGCGGGGGGGGGGGGCCGGGGGGAGCCCCAGGCCTGGTCTCATAAGCGCTCAGCCCTGCCCTGGGCCCCCGGGCCCCCAACTGGCTTCTGGAAAGACTGGGAGGGGGCGAGAGAAGGGGACGTGGCTGAGTGCAGGAGAGACACGAGGACGGCAGCCACGATGGAGCACAGGTTCCCACCGCCGAACCCTGGGCAGGCTCGGGAGCCCAGCGTGGAGGGGACCTCGGGAGCGGGCGGAGGGACCTGGGCGGGAGCAGGGCTGAGCTGGGGCTGGAGGGACAGGACAGTGTCACCGGTAGCTGACCCCGATTTGGCCACGGGCACCCCGAGCCTTACCAGGAGTAATCCCTGAGCACAGAGCCAGGAGTAAGCTTTGACAATCGCTGGGTGTGACCCAACCCCGCCTCTACACACACACACACACACACACACACACACACATACACACACACACACAAAAATGTGTAAGGAGCAGACAGTGACCGACTCACCAACCATCCCTACCCCGACCCATTCTCTGTGGCCAGGACGTTCCTCCTGCTTCATCCAGGGAAGGAAGGAAGGAAGATGCTTTCTCTGACAGGGAAGGCTGGGGCGTGGGAACCAGGCTGGGGAGAGAGTTGGTGCGAACTCTAATCTCTGGGTGAGCCCCGCCGCCTCTGTTTTGGAGGTGTCCAGGTACCCCCCACCCCCACCCCCACCCCTGTGATCTTCCTGGGAAGCTCCTCGCTCGCCAGGCACCCCAGGCCCGCCCGCCCGCCCCACATGGGAACTTCTGATCAGGCTCCCTGAGCTTCCCTCTTAACGACGAACAGATCCTAGACTCCCTCTCACACGTGCGCGCGCTGCAGGAACGTCTTCCGCATGGGCAGAAGCCACACATGCACACTCAGAACCACAAAGACGCGGAGGGAATGGGCACGGGGAAGCAGCAGGAGGAAGTGAGAACAACATCCCTAACCAACCGTAACCTCGGAGAAAGCAGACACCCCACCCGGGAAACGAGGGCGGCTGCCTCCACTTAACAAGTTCCATCACGGGCAGGAAAGAACTCTTGGATATTAACAACTGTGCTACTTAGAGAAAAATAAAATAATAAATGAAACAAAAAACCAGCAACAGTTGAAAAACAAAGACGACAACGTATTCCGGCTTGTTGGGGGACCAAAACAAAACAAAAAAAAAAGATGAGATAAAAATGGGGGCCAATGCTGGAGCGATAGCACAGCGGCTAGGGCGTTTGCCTTGCATGCAGCTGACCCGGGTTGGATTCCCAGCATCCCATATGGTCCCCTGAGGCACTGCCAGGAGTAATTCCTGAGTGCAGAGCCAGGAGTAACCCCTGTGCATTGCCGGGTGTGACCCCCAAAAAGAAAAACGGGTGCCTCGAAGGTAAGAAACTTTCCGAGATCCAACAGCCACGGAAAAGGAGCGTCCTGAAAGCAACGCCACAGAATATGGACGAAACTGGCCACCGAGAGACTGGGGAGGTTCTAGGCACAGAGGGTGGGGCAGCCCCAAGTCACCACATGGGAAGGGCTCCAAACGGGACAGGGACACGCAAGGATTTTAAAGACAGAAATAACAAGCGATGGAAACCCCCAGGCCCTGGCAGAGTGCGTTTGCTCTGGGTACCGACTGACGATGCTCCTAGCCTAACCATCCTCAGAAACAAAGTTCAGCAGGGGGCCGGGAGGACTGGTCCACAGTTGGAACCTTGCCACATGGGGAGGGCAGTTAGGGGAGAGAAGGGACCACTAGGATAGATGGAAATAATCACTTCCGGACAGGAACTGAATGCTGGAAGGGGGTAAAGGGATACACATGATAATCTTTCAGTACCTGTATTGCAAACCACAATGCCCAAGAGGAAAGTGTGTGTGTGTGTGTGTGTGTGTGTGTGTGTGTGTGTGTGAGAGAGAGAGAGAGAGAGAGACCGAGACAGAGACAGACAGAGACAGAGACAGAGAGAGAGGGAGGGGAGGGAGGGAGAGAGAGAGCGGGAGGGAGGGAGAGAGCGGGAGGGAGGGAGGAGTGTCTGCCATGAAGGCTGGCTGGGGGGGGCAGAAGGTGGGGGGGGCAGAGAGGGAACTGGGGACACTGGTGGCGGGAAATGTACACTGGTGAAGGGGCAGTCACTGGAACACTGTATGACTGAAACCCAATCATGACCTACTTTGCAACTATGTATTTCAGTGATTTAATTTAAAAAAAAAAAAAACCCCAAGTTTAGGAAGGAAGGAAGGAAATCTAGAGTCTTTGCTAGCACTGAGGCGTGAGGTCATTTTGAAAGCAATGGTGTGAACAAGAGTTGTGTGTTGTGCCCATGCGGGAAAGACCAGCTCACGCGTGCTCACACTCACATCTGCTTTTCGATAGCCGTGTCACGAATCCGAGTGTCCTCCGGGCACCGGGCCCAGTCCAGGTCACTCTGATTTTACTTTATGTGCCGCCAAAGCGGGCAACCCTGCTCTTAGCATTTTTAAACCCTGTAGCAATAAACTGTAGCACTGTCGTCCTGTTGTTCATCGATTTGCTCGAGCAGGCACCAGTCATGTCTCCATGGTGAGACTTGTTACTGTTTTACTGCTTTTGGCATATGGAATACGCCACGGCTCTGCCGTGTGGGCCGGATACTCTCGGTAGCTTGCCGGGCTCTCTGAGAAGGACAGAAGAATCGAACCCGGGTCAGCTGCTTGCAAGGCAAACGCCCTACCTGCTGTGCTATCGCTCCAGTCCTTTTAAACCCTATGCCATACAATCTGCTCGTTTGAAAAATCCAGCGACTTTCGGGAATATGAAAACTGCATCACAACCCATTTCCCACGAGATGGGCCGTTGGGCCTACTGTCACGGCCTAGAACCCAGAAGCCCCCGAGACGTTCACGTTCACATTCACACTCACGTGGACTGTGAAACGGACAAAGTTTGGGACCTAACACCTGTGCTACCAGAGGTGGCTAACTAGGAAATGTCACATAGGCTCCTCCTGACGTGCCCCCGGAGTCTTCCTCACACTGGGATTCCCAGGTGGGTCTCCCCTCCTGCCCACCTCAACCCCGTGCCCATCCCTGATGGACACCCACCACCGCCGCTGCGGCAGAGAGGACAGCAGCTGCCGGCCAGATGGCACAGTGGGGGCCAGGAAATGTACACGGACACATGGAACACACATGGGTGGGAACTCAGCCCGGGATGCTGCAGGGAACCAGGATATGAAGGCCAGCGTGTCCACAGCAGACAGAATTAGATCCCGCGACCGAGAGGCACGCCAGGACGGGCCCTCACTCCCACGCCCCCGGCGTCCACGGCCGAGTGTGGCCCCGAAGTCTCAAAAGGCGCCCCAAGTCGGTGCCGCTCTGACTCCTTGGGACACCTTCGCTGTGAGTTTCCTGTCCCTGATCCTGGCCTGAGCACCTTCCTTCCCAAGGATGCCGGTGACGGCAGGGAGCCGTGGACATGGTTCGGCCACCACGGAGCCCCCCGGCTGTCCCGGTCTCTGCAGGCACCATGCCAACCGCCTCGCCCAGAGCTGCTCCCAACACAGACTCTCGGAGGCCTGGGGCTCACCTCTTGGCGGAAGGTAAAGTCTCAAAGGGCAGGTATGTAAGATCATTTAAAGCGTGATCCTGAAAGGGAAGGCTGACTGAGAACCACACCCCTAGCTGGAGGCATTCTTACTTCATACAGGATAGAACGGTAGGGTTAGAAATGGCAATTGGGGAGCCAGAGAGAGAGAGAGAGCGAGAGAGAGAGAGGGGAGGGAGGGAGGGAGAGAGAGAGTGAGCAGGTGAGGTGCTTGCCTGACACACAAAGAAAGCCCTAGGTTTGATCCCCGGCACCCTAGTGGTCTAAGCACTGGCAGGTGTGATTCCTCAGTGCAGAGCCAGGAGTAACTCCCGAACTCTGTCAGGTGTGGCCCAAAACCAAAATAAATAAATAAATAAATAAATAAATAGATAGCAATCGATATGGGTGGCGGGGGTGGGGGGAGAGTACCAAAGAATATAGGGGTTAAGGCAGTTGTCTAGCACATGACTGACCCTGGTTCAATCCCCAAGCACTACCAGGAGTGACCCCTGAGCACAAAGTCAGGAGGAAGTTCCGAGAAAGAGCAGGTGTGTTCCAATACAGAAAGAAAGAAAGAAAGAAAGAAAGAAAGAAAGAAAGAAAGAAAGAAAGAAAGAAAGAAAGAAAGAAAGAAAGAAAGAAAGAAAGAAAGAAAGAAAGAAAGAGAGGAGGGAGGGAGGGAGGGAGGAAAGAAGGAAGGAAGGAAGGTAGGAAGGAAGGAAGGAAGGAAGGAAGGAAGGAAGGAAGGAAGGAAGGAAGGAAGGAAGGAAGGAAGGAAGGAAGGGAGGGAGGGAGGGAGGGAGGGAGGGAGGGAGGAAGGAAGGAAGGAAGGAAGGAAGGAAGGAAAGAAGGGAGGGAGGGAGGAAGGAAGGAAGGAAGGAAGGAAGGAAGGAAGGAAGGAAGGAAGGAAGGAAGGGAGGGAGGGAGGGAGGGAGGGAGGGAGGGAGGGAGGGAGGGAGGGAGGGAGGAAAGGAGGAAGGGGAGGGGAGGGGAGGGGAAGGGGAGGGGAAGGAGGCAAAGAAAGAAAGTGAGTTGAAGTTTCTTTAACCTGGAAGGGGAGGTGGGCAAGAGCCTCTGAACAGTGAATGGTATGGAACATACCTGCACTGCTTCTCCTTCCAGTTTGGGGAAAGCAGTGCCATACACTGCACTGTGGGGCATAGTGGAATTCACTGCTTTTTAGGTCTTCTGTAAGATACACACACACACACACACACACAAGTTCCTTTCCCTGGGCTGTCAAATCTGACCCCAGACACAAGACCCCATCCAAATAACACTATTCCAGAGAACGCCTGTTATAAAAACACCCCCACCTACCTAACCCTGACACTACGGAGTGTATATGATAACAATTTTTAAAAACATCATGTCTTTCCAAAAAGGCGAAGTATACAGCTCACACAGAAGGAAAAATGATTAGAACGACAAGACGAGGTCTGTTCCGGGAGAAGGGGAATGCCAACACACTGAAACTGCCGTCACGACATCAAAGGGAGAGGGAAAATTCCCCGAGAGACGCCAGGCTCCGTTTCAGAAAACAGAACCCGTGGAATCTGGACTGAGTCCCCCTCTGAAGGGCGTTACAGCCCGGACTCCAAGACACTGACTGCCAGGGGGCAGGAAGCAGCGAGTCTGGCAAGAGCACCGATCTGGCCCGACCTCCGCTGCCAGCTCCCTGCGGGAAGTGGATGGCCACGGAAGGGGGCGGGAGATCACGAACCACCCCCCCCACCCAGCTCACTTGCATTCCAAATAGGGCCTGAGGGGCCGGAGCCCGAGCACAGCGGATAAGGCACTGGCCTTGCACGTGGCCCATCTGGGTTCGATTCCCGGCCTCCCAAAGGGTTCCCGGAGCCCTGCCGGGAGTGACCCCGGAGTGCAGAGCCAAGAGCAAGCCCTGAGCATCACCAGGCGTGGCCCCAAAACCCAAACCCAAAACTATAGGGCCGGAACATGAGAGACGCAGAAAAGGCCTGGGGGGGAGGGAGAGGGAGGGGGGAAGAACCAGTTTGGAGGAGCAAGGCCAGGACTGGAATCCGGCCACCAACTTCCTCGCACACCCCCAGGCGGGGGCGGCCTCATGCGCGTGACCCGGCACACGTGGCCTCGCAGACACGGGCTGGCGGAGAGGCCAGCCGTTGCCTTCCGCCCAGGGTGACCAGGGCAAAGCACTTAACCTCTCCCGCACCTCGGCTTCCGCACCCGGGGGACTGTGCCCCCAACACCGTGCTCCCAGGTCGTGGGATTTGCACGTAATGATGACTGAGCCGCGAGCATTTCTGAATTGTGACTTCCTGCCCACCTTGGGGGATAATGAGAGGCAATGGGGAGCAGGTGTCGGGCGCCCGACTCTCAGGAGCACCCGCTGCACCCCTGCGGCCCGGCGGTCCACGGCGAGCCCACGGGCCCGGGGGAGGCCTGCATGTCTCAGAAGTCGGGTGCAAGAAGCTCGGGCCACCAGAAGGTGTCTTTCGGCTGCAAGAGTTTTCCAGAGACATACCCACCTCCTCCTAAGCCTGCTTACACACACACACACACACACACACACACACACACACACACACACACACACATACACACACACACACGCCTGCTTTCAAGGCCACTCAGGGCAATGTTCTCCAGCCTTCGCACCCCTTGTGCAGTAGCCCGTGGACTGGCATTCCGGCCGAAGGGATAGACCGGCGGCTTTCTTCAAAGACCTTTCTGGGTTTTTTTTTCCATTTCAGTCACTGTGATTTGCAATATTCATAACGGCTGGGTTTCACACACGAAACATGTCAACACCAACCAGCATCCGCCTCCCTCCACTTCTGTCCCAAACGTCTGTTCCCTGCCTCACCGCCACCCCCGACACACAC